>NW_020451169.1:165230-293501 GCF_003343035.1 Apteryx rowi
AAACCAAAACCCTGTTGCCAACACCAGCAGCGCAGCCAGTTGTTAACTTGGAAAGTCTGTCTCCTCCTCCTCTCATCCATCCCCCTCACTGGCAGGATTGAGGAGAAGATGACCTGGGCTCCCAGACCCTTGACCACCATCCCCAGAGCTCTGAAATCCTGCTTGATGGTCTCCAGTTTGCCCTTGGTGTCATTAGCGCCCACATGGAAGAGCAGCAGTGGGTAATAGTCTGAAGCACGGACAAGCCTTGGCAGTCTTTCCATGACGTCTTGCATGCGAGCCCCTGGCAGGCCACCTCTCTAGACATGAGGTCAGGTCAGCAGATAGATGCCTCCATCCCCTGCAGCAGGGAGTCCCCCACAACAGTCACCCGCTGCTTCTTCCGGGCGTTCCGGCAGGGCACAGGGTCTGTTGTCCCAGTTACTTCCCTTGCAGCCATGCCCATCTCCTCCTCATCCTGGAGGGCGCTAAACCTGTTCTTCAGCTGCAAGTCTTCGGGAGGAGTAGGAGCCTTTCTCCTCCCACGAGCAGTGACCAGTTTCCAGCCTTCTTCTAYRRTGTYATGATGTACYGTTTCMCACGGCACAGAGCCCTCCGGCAACTCCACTGCTGTGGGGGGTTGGGACTCCTGAAGCTGCACAGTCTCCGAAAATACCCTGTCTATCTCTTGCTCTGCTTCTCGGATGCTGCGCAGCCTACTGACTTCCTCCCGTAACTCCCTTACCTGAAGACACAACTTGTCAACAGCAGCACACCTCCGCAGGAGAGCTGACTGCCAGCCCAGGCCTCCCGGAGAGGCCCCAAGCACTCCCTGCAGCCTGAGACCTGTAGGGCTGCATCTACTGTCAGAGGGTCGGTCTGGGTCGCAGCCTCTGACACAGCAACTCCAACAGCCACTGGGGAACGCGCTCTGCGGCGTGTCACAACCATACTTGAGGAAGCGTACACCACAGGGAACAGAAGCGAAGGTCCCTTCGTGCGCCCTTCTGCACAAACTGCTGCATCTGTTCACTGCCTCTGTTCACTGTGCTCTGGATACTTAGGAATACATGGCAGTGACCATCATTTTACAGATAGGAAATCTGAAGTTAAACAACTTGCCCAAGATTACAAAGTAAGACACTGGAGGAACAAAACATATGGAATCATTGACTTTTCAGTCATGTGCTTTAACAGCTAGAAAATGCTCCTTCTGAGAGTAGGGAAGGAAGGAAAAAAGGGTTGGGAATGGGAGTAAGAAATGAGGGATGTTTTAGATCAGAAATAAGATACATTGGCAGAATGGTGCTTGAGATATTAGGAAAAATCACAGTAGCTTCTAGCTGAAATACATCTGCAGAGGGACAGATGTACAGTCTGCTGGGGTAAGCCCTTGAATGAACAGTCAACCATTAAATGAAAATGTGGTTTTGAGACCTATCAGTTGGGACATCTCCAGACAATTTATACCTATGACCAAGTAATATTGGCTGCCGGGTATTTCTGCTGTTCAGTATCCAATCACCTGAAGGAATCTTTACTAGCAAGCGTGAGAGATTGTGCTGCAGGATATAGATGGAACAGAACTGAATGTGCTGGGAGGACAGCCCCATGCATCTTGGCTATACATTACCTTCATTTTATGGTACCAAATCATCAATCAAAGCTGAGCCAATGGAAATTACTTTAAAATGAGAACAAGGAAGCTAGATTTCTATATTACCTGCAAACTCATTTTGAAATAGGTATTTCTAAAAAAAAACAAAAAAAATCTGCTTCTGGGTGAAATTTTCCAAAGTACTCAACATTGGCCTGACACAGATTCTTCAGGAACTAGCAATAAAAACATATTCACTTAAACAAGACCACAACTGGTCCAAAGCTGTGCATCCTGGAAAATCCCACCCTAAAATTATTTTTGGTCGAATCTTATCTTTAACTTCTAACAAGTTACATTTTTCACTATTGCCTTTTAGCAAATTAATAAGCCAAAATTCAAACACTAAGAATCACAATGATCTAGTTTCTTCATTTATATACATATTTCAATGGAGAAATCAGTCCACTGTCAATCTACTCTTGTTCCTCTTCTTTAAAATAGTGACTTGAATAGTCTTTTGGAACAAAACCAGTCTTTCTATCACACACAAGTGATCTATGTGTGAATGAAGTTTCAAACTACTAGTTGTCACAAAATCAGGCGATGCAAAATTTCTTTTAGAAAATGTGTCACGCAAAGTTGGATATTGTATGTAAGATTAAAAAAACACAAATGAAACAGAATAAAAAATCTTCAGCGTAACAGATTAAAAATCTGGGTAACCAAAATGCAACCCGTTAGAAAGCCAGTCAGTTCATTTGGATTAAGTAGGCATATTTTAAGACATGCAATCCTGATGGACCATGCCCTCCAAGCTAGATGTGTTTGCAGCTGCAATCTGAACCCTTCATAATAATTGGATGTGTCAGGCTTTTGAAAAGTTGCTAGTCAGGCCACAGACTAAGTGGTCATGTTTAGGTACACACATTATAAGCTGCTAACATTAGAAATGTCCATGCTTTTCTCTTGGAACACTTTATTACCCTTTTGTTGGAATATGGAGGTTGAGAGCAGGCAGTTTTGTGGCAGAGAGAGAAATAAAGACAACAGCTGCAAAACTGTGTTGTTTTTATTTTTAACATGCAAAATACAGTTCATGCATCTGCCATTTTGAAAAATCTCTCAGTTCATAGCAGATTAAACCAAAGACATTTTGGCTATCGACTCTCAGTAAATATTTCAAAATGCTTTACAGTGTAAAGATAAGAAATTTAGCAAAATTTCAACAAACCTGTATAAAAAACAGATACAGATAACTTTTTATTTCAAGGCGACATGCTGTAATGTAAAGAGTTCACTTTTTTCTGGATGTTTTTTCCTCATAAAAAGTTTTCAACAATACAACCGCTTAACAGATTTAAGCCTTTAGGCTACACATGCAAAAAAAATGGTTATTTTAGTTAAAAATCACCAAAACGTGCTATTTTTTGTTTGTTTCATTTTTTTTAAGTACAGTAGTTGTAGACAGTAGCATTTTTTTAAATTTTGTAAAAGAGTGTGGGCAGGTTCATGGAGCTAGTGTCCTGGAAGACTCGTACTCTGATGTACATTTTGGTTTTATCCCTTTGCCATTGTAATAGTCCACGACTTGGTTTGGAACTTCAGCCAAAACACTTTTTGCTAGAGCAGCTGGGGATGCCTGCAGGAAATGGTAGAAAACACAAATGTTAACCTGTCACTGTGCTAGAAGTGCCAATGGGTTTCATAAGCATTGGTGCCATAAGATCAAGGTAGGAAGTATGGTATAGAAATGGAGAGCATAAAAATTCAAAGTGAGTGGCGGTATTGCTGGAACTTCATCTTGCAAGTCAGTTTGGGCTCGTACCTGTAGCTGCCCAAAACTAAGCTAAAGCCAAAAGTACTCTGGGTGGGTTCCAGGTCCATGTGGACTGTTTTAAGTTCAGGGCTGGGGCAGCTGTTGCCCCAAACTTGACTGCAGTCTGGCAGAGCACCATACTGCAATGAAAAGGGCTGCAAAGACTCCATATATCAGTATTCAATGAGGAAGCCTGCAGAGTTTAAGTTGAACATGAGTGCAGATCTCAATAAAAGGGAGGCCTTCATCCCCTTTCTGATCTCCAGGCTCTATCATGGTGTTTTAATGGCTGGGGAAGTTTTAATTCAAATGAAAATATTTTGTTTTCATTGGAATTGAACCATGTTCACCAGAAGGCTTCATTCCTAGGCTTTGTGGGGGCTTTAAAGTCCTTCCTGCAACATATAAATGGTGGGTGTCAACCAGTGGCAGCTCTCCGTAAGAACTGCTGTCCCTTAAATGTAGAGATGGCCAAGGGCTTTYGCCTCAGGCGGGGAGAAGAGCTACCTCCCAGTGCAATGAGAATCTGTGCCCTCCATTGACAATATACAGTTGCTGCCTCACACCCTGATAATGCTTCGTTTTAAACAGTGGGGCTCTGTGGATGTGTTGTGCGCAACCATTACCTGCACGTGCAGCGAGGTTGCTCTCCAGCCCCTGTACTCAGCAGTGACAGAACTGGGCTCCTGTTCTTCCATGTAGCTCAAAAGCACTCTGCTGCCCCATATTTTGGATTTGACTGTTTCTAAGCATTTTGAGAAAGCTGTTTCCAGTCCCCCTTGAGCCAGCCTACCTGACCATGTTCCCCTCTGAGCCCACMACAGAAATGCAGTAAAAATGCAAATGCTTAAACTTCAGTATTAGAGGTTTAAACTAATGTGTTTATCTCCAGTTAGAGCACACATGGGTCAGACATGCAGCTCAGCTCATGCACAATAACTCCTCAGCCTGTGGTTGGGTCATGTTTCTGCACACCAAGTACTTTTCCCCACATTAATGAACACTTCCCTCCTCATTGACTCTAATATTTTCACCCAGGGTTCAAAACCATCATATCACAAAGTAGCTGGATTGACTGGTTTTTTGCACTACTGTCTGTCATAGGACTCAATCCTTATACTTCCTGAATCTCACAATTAGGTTTACACAGGATGTACATAGTTAACTCACTGCTATTCATAGGCACACTACTCCAGGGATGCAGAAAGGGGAAGCGGTATTATAAATCCCAGCATCAAATATTATATTATAAATACAAAGATGTTGCTAGCAAAACTAGAAACAAAACTTACTCCACCACTGGTATTGAGTTGTGTATGTTATTAGTGAGGACTGAAAGGAGCCACTATTTCCTTACTGAGACATTTATACAAAAATGTTTGTGCAGGCAAAAGTCTGGAACATTTCTACATAAACAAACCGACAAGGCAGAACCCATACGTCGTATGACAGAACAGCAATTTTTCCAGGTGTTACACAGTAACAGGACCCATCTGTTTTAATCCTTCAGAATAAAATTCATGGGCTTTCCACAGGTGCTCCGCTCTCACCTATACCTTCTCTCATTGAAATCATCAGAAAACATCCGTTGGGAGTCAGGCAAATGGCTGATTTCTATGTCACTACTGAGAATTATTATTTTTTTCAATCTCCCCTCAGTGTGCCAAAGCTGCATATACACTTAACCTGCTTGTCTGTCATCCTACCAGAAATATAGCCCTACATACAGGATAAAAACAGGGAGCAGAGGAAGAATCCTGAGTCACCACCACACACACAAGCCCTAGCAAATAGGAAACTTCACACTGTCTTATTTTAAAAAATGCTGCATAGCAGCACTCGCCATCAGCTTCTCGGGATCACATGTGTAGTCCAYGTCTGAAAACTGGGCCAACGCTCATCTCTCTGCATCATCCTCCTGCTGCTGTTTGGTGTCTCTCCCAACGTCACATCCCTTCTTCCCAAATGAAGGGTCAGCCCTTCAGACCGGACACTGTAAAGGCTCAGATGCACGGCTGAATCACCACCACTGAAGGAGTCAACTGAGCCACAGAAGTGCCCAGATATGCACTCCTAGCCCAGAATGCATGTGAAATAAAAAGCCTTTCACTGAGGCTTAAGCTGACACATTTACTATGCCCAGAGGTGAAGCTGGCTAAGTGTGGGCCCACATACAGTTGCTCCAGGGTAGCTGGCTTGGCTCAGTGCTTAAGTCTGAACACGGACAATCGTTGCTTTAAAGAGTTTTATCATGGCAGTGATGTGTGTTGGTCCTGGAGCTCTTTCTAGTAGGGTAAATCCCCAAACTGGGGCGAGGGGTGATCTCCTGTCCGATAGTCCGGACTACCTGTACCATATGTATCTTTGTGATGACAAAGCACTCCCACTTCTAGGCCAGACAGCGCAAATCAGCTTTTCTGTAAATGAGAATCAGAACCAATAACTTTTGAGCTATAAAACAGTCACAGGCCAATGGTGCTGTGTAAAAGTTACCTTTCATTGGGTTTTTAACCCAGATGACACATTAATGTTTTACTCTAACATTTTTCCAGCGTTTAAATGCTATGCTTGAAGAGCATCCTAGCAATAAACACCTCAAGATTAATAGTTCTCAACTGATGGCTAATACACAACAATAAGATCAGCTGGCAGCAGGAAAATAATCCCCTTTGATGATAATTGGTATATGTTACAAATGACTGTTGATTCAGTTCTATAGCCTCACAATGCTTAATCTTTAATTACAATGCATGGTGCAAAACATTGCTCCTTGCAGTGGTAAGAGCTACACTTTCCACACTCATTTGTGATATGTGTTATTAAGTCACAGTTGTTAGGCTTTATGATTAAACACAATGAAGAGAGGAATATAGTCTACTTGCGTCATCAAATTTGTGCACAGTAAATCTATCGTGCATTCTACCAGCAGAAAAATTCAATTCTTAGAATATCATGATATTAAATAAATGGATTGAGACAGGTGATTTTCCTCATCTGCATTTCAGTTATTGTGAGCATCGCTGTTCTACAGTTTCAGGTGAAGGACACTCACATTGCTGGGATGGTAATAATTACAGAGAGCAGAAATTCACTTGAGTTTAGAGAAAATATTTTCCCTCTCTTTTTTATGTTCCCCTGTAGTGAGTTGTGCACATCGCCCAATGTAATATGGGACAATTTTTAAACAATAATGGTTACCTTGGTTTTATCAAACCTCTGCAACTATAGGATTTGCTAAGAATCACTACAATTATTATTATTGTTATTTTTACAGCATCAAAGATATTCCTTAAAGAGAGATAGACAATAAGGCAAGACGCTTTTCTGAAGTACTCCTGATATGCTAATATCATGTAGAAAATTAAACCCTTATAATAAAGCTTTCTTTTCTATCTTCGGTCTTAAGCCTGCTTAAGTGGGTAAGAAGTTTTAGGTATAACTGTAACTAAGTGAAATGAGTTAAGTGCCTGTATGAGTGCCTTGCTGGATCAGAACCTTCTCTACAGTCAAACTCACCAACTCACAGGGACAGCTGTTGGAAATGTTATTTTCAATCGCTTTGGATAGACATGAGATTTTGATTTGCAGGCTGACCTGAGAATTGAAGTAATGAAAAAAATATTGTTTGGGTTGACTCCAAATGAATTTTGCTCTTCTGTTCCAGCAAAATAAAAAATAAAAATAGTCACCTCCCAATAGCATTTTCTTCCCTCTTTCTGCCAGTAGTAGAAGTAATATAGATTTAGGCAAAAATAAATATTTGATTTATCAGAAAAGTCTATAAATCTTATACCGCCTGATATTTAATCTTTCTATTGAAATCTTTCAAAATTGTTTTCTACTTAATATTTGAACATTCTAAGTAACAAAACCGAGCACACTGTACATTGACAAATGGGATGTGTTTTTTAAATATATTTTTTAATTAAAACTGTCAAATGTAATATGCTAATTTGTGATAATTCTCTTGCATGACCAAAATCCCCAAATTTGTGTTAAATCCGCATTTTTCTGTGGGGAAAGAAAATCTGGAATCAAAACATTACACTCATTTCTACCAAAAAATTCTTTCACTAGGTAACCCAAAAGGCATTTCCTTTTGTTTGTGCTGTGGATAAGTAAGCAAGACAGCTGTGAATGTCAGTTTGCTCAGAGAGATATTATGTGGGATACTTACACAATAAAGAATCCAGCCAGAAGTAGCTGTTGTTATGGGCATTCATCCATTACACTGGCATTTGTTGAAATGCTGAAAGATCTCAATAAACAGACTAAATATCAAGCTGTATAAGATATATAGGCTTTTGTGACATAACAAATACATTATTCATCCCTATACCTATATTATCTCTGCTAGAGAAGGAGGGAGAAAAATATCTCTATTTAACAAAAGCACTAACTTTATAAGATTGCTATCCTTTCCTAGTACTGGGGAAGTTAATCTAAAACAGCTAAAAATAATACCTATTGGTGATTTGACCAATGCTAGCAATTAAAATCACACTTAGAATCACTCACAAGTTAACACTAATGGCACAGTATATTCAGCACCCAGACAGAACTGCAATTGTCAGCGTTAATCTATTCAATCAAGGATGATTTCAACTTTGTTATAAAGTCACAAAGTGAAACTAAAAATAACAAATGCCGCTGGCTTTGCCAGTTCCTTGCAGAAACATATTTTCAACTAATTGAAAGTAGGTCTAGCACCATCCTATAAATAACTTGCCTCTCAACACTTTTACAATAGACTACAGTGCAGCACTGCATGCTGTGATTATCTGTCAAAGGAGAATTGCAAGCTATGAGCAGGTCATGCTCATACTTTGTTACAGCAGATACTTAATAGCTGACTGAGTGGCACCATTGACATATAAATGTATGTATCTACAGTTCAGGGGCAGATTTGCAGCCATTTGACATGGTTCAACTGAGGTAATGGCACAAGGTGAGTCTTACATCATATGAGGATCCATCCTTTACATAAAGGTAGGGGGAAAAGAGGAACAAGTCTGTTTCTCTTATTCCTCAGAAGAGTTTGAAAAAGAAAGGGTGTCTAGCTCTAAGACAAATATGGCAAAACTGTATTTTGAAGAGAGAAAAGAGAACAATGCTTGAGTAGAAAGTATTTTGAAAGTAGCAAAAAACCCCCCTCTCCTGTGGTAACAAGAAAACCTAGAAAAACTAAAGAAATGTAGGCACTGCAAACCCATATGGAGGCCACAAACCAACCCAGAGTTGAAAACTTTTATGGGACAAATCAAGCACTAAGGATCACTAAAGCACAGGAGCAGTTTGGAAAGGGTAAACTCAAGAGGAGAATGAGAGTTAGAACCACTGTGGGGTAAGGAACTTTTCAAATCAAATACTAAGGAAATCCTTCTTAGACACCATGATGAGTAAAAAATGGTAAGCAGAACTACTTAATCATAACAGAAGGAATGAGGGGAAGGTGGGAAGAGAAGGAGAAAAATGGAGGGAAAGGGAAGCGATCAGCACCAGAGAGGAACACAACAGTCCTTCCATGCCTCCCTGTGGAGGAAGAGGGCCCTGGAAAACCTGTTTGTGTGGGGGAAAGCTCCTTCAGTGGATTAATACTGTCTCCACCCAGCTGCTGAGAAAGTCCCTGGGGATAGATGCTGCAATGGAGAGGTGGTGACTGAGGAAGAAAGTGTACATGGCCAAGGGATTATTTCAACTTTGGCAAGTGAGTTAATGCCGGGTCTGTTGCTTCCTCTCTTCTAGAGCATCTCCTACACCATGCTGGGCTCAGGCAGGAAGCGCTGGCTGAAGGCATAGGCAAGCTCTTACTAACATCACTTTCTGGGATGTGTTCTTATACAAAGTTTGGGACAGGGTTTGGAGGCAACCAGGATGCTCTAGGTAGCTAGCTCTGCCTGTGAGGACTTAGGGGGCTGAATTTCAATAAGTAAACAGTTTCTCAGGGAACACTGTGAGTGCAAATTCACAGCAATTTCAGCTGTCTCTGGAAATGAAGGGATGGTGCACATGTGTGGGAATGGAGGGCAGAATGCAATGGCCCTAATATAGAAAAGATGCAAAGAGAACGGAAAGAAAGACTAGGAAAGATAAGTAGGGGAGGAAAACCAAAAGAAGGGAAAAAGTAGAGCAATACAGCGCTCATATTATGAGGTAAGAACTGGCACCACAAGAAGCACAAGGGATCTGCCCCATCTCTTTCCCACCCTCCCCAGCTCACTAATGGAGCACGTTTCAGTCTTCATTTGTTTTTCCCCCCTTTCTCAGACAATAATGCTATAGACTTACTCAATATTTATTCCCATCCAAAGTTAAGCCCAGCCCCAGGGACCATCCAGCCCTCTGTGGAATGGGTGGAAAGGTCAGCTTACATGCTTGAAGTTCCTAAATGGCACAAACTGGACGATGTCTCGAAGCACAGGCTCGCCCTTAGGAGACCTCAGGATCCCATCATCACCATCCAGCATCTGCATGTCACTAAAGTCGGCGTTCCCCACCCCGACAATGATGACCGACATGGGGAGGTGAGAAGCATGGACAATGGCCTCTCTGGTGTCAGCCATGTCTGTGATGACGCCATCCGTCAGAATCAGCAAGATGAAATATTGCTGAAGTTGTTGGACAAGAAATGAAAAAACATGTCATTCATGTCATTAGTTAATCTTCCAAAGCTGCTTGCTCTTTTTTAGTATAAAAGTGCTTCTGGTAATTGTCACCCATGGACTTTTTAAAATAAAGCCTGTATAGTGGCTCAAATGTTAATTGCATTTTGCAGGCAAACATCCTCAGCTACTCATTTATCCTCTGTTGGGTTTTAGCTCTAGTTCAGGTCATTTCCAGGAGCTGAGAGCGCCAAGGAATGCATAGTGCAGAGAAGGAGGTTCCTAGCTGCTAGGAAAGGGAGAGTCAGGACTTTGGCTGGGAAGTCTGGAACAGTCCTGAGCTCCTCACTAGCTCTATTTTCCATCTGTTACACAGTCACTTCTGCTGACAGTTTCTGATTACATTTTTTTCCTTGGGAACCAGTGGGAGGCAGAGGGGAGTGGGGTATTGAAGCATTTCAAGCCTGTAGAACTGTCAGGGAGGTTATGACAGCACTTTGCAGAGGAGCCTTGCTAACAGGCAAGTGGGATTGGTGCAGCCCTCTGCAAACTCAAGGGTGACCCATATGTGGGAGGCCTGTGGGAGAAGCACAACACCAGGGTAGGTCTATTGCACTCTGCAGAGTAATGGGGTCTCTGAGGAGATGAAGGGTATGTGTATCTGTGCACAGGGGAGACTATATCCATTTTCATACACTTCATACAGAATCCTGAAGAGAGGTTTTCTCATTCTCTAAAGGAGAGCAAGCAATTTTGTGTGCTTGTCATTTCGTTCCCAAAACTCCAAGGTCCACTGGACTGGGATCAAATGGGCTGTGACATCTTCATTTGGTAATGGGGAAGAGCAACTCTCACTTGGGTCCTTTATGAATTGTTGGGCAGCTGGAGTCATTTAACAAATGTGCGTTAATAAAAAAAAATGAGCAAGTCGTAGAATTTGGTCATGGTGTATAAGAGATACCAACACACAAAACAGCATTAAAGTCTATGTGTATACAGCTGTAACAGCTCACACAGGGTTTTATTCATTGCCTCTTGTCATAAGAAAAACAAAACAGGCAAGGAGAGGATTTTATCTTGAAGAGTAGTGCTATAAATTAATTTATTTTTCAAACAAACACAGAATGGGGAAGTTCAGGTTAAGGAGGATGAAGTAAGTTACTAAATGTGACATATTGGTTCAGCAACAGTACTGGGAACAGAGTGAGGCACCTTAAGATTAGGTGGGTATGGAGATTCAAACAGAGCAATTCCCCATTCTGGGACTGGGACCCTACATACTATTCAAGGTCCTGGAAATGGTATTGAAGTGACAATCACAAACCCAAGGTTATGAACAGAAAAGTCTGGGAACTGCTGCCATAATAAGACTTAAAATATAGCTCACCACATGAAGAAAGCTTAGGGAAAGCTCCAGGCCTCGTGATGAGCTGCATGCCAGTGTACAGCTCTATTCTATTCCTATACATAGTCATTTTTCCTGCTGAGGTATGCAAGGATTTCTTACACCCTTGACTCCCACATCACTGCTATATTTATAGATGTTTCAAACCCAATGGCTCACATACTTTCTCCCATTATCTCATTCTCCCTTTCTCTCATTCTGTCTAGTAAGGCAGAAGAAAAATAAACTTAAGGTATTTCAATAACATACATTTAAAACACCACCTATGCTTAAGCTTTTTAGCCCCAAAAATCTGTTATAGGTTTTGTATTATATGTAGACTTACAGACTTGTTTCTTGACTTCTAAAAGGCACGTAATACTGCTTGTCAGTAAGAGCAAATTGACAACAGTATCACTACAGTTTTCAAAGGAAGGGCTGGAGAAAAACCCTAGGTGAACAAAAGGAGTTTTAGTACAGCCTCTGCAAGATATCTGAAATTGGGTAGATTGTGGAGGGAAACATTAGAACTCATCTCCTGGTATGATCAACACTTTTAGGGCTCAGCCGCTAAATTTTTGTACCTTAGTGCTGCTATTTGTGTTTCCTCAGTGAAGAACCATGTGTTTTATAGTAATAAAGCTCTAAAAGCAGGAAACAGAACAGTGGGAGAAGAGTTTAAAGTTGTTACTATCAGTGGCATAAAGGTTAGATACACTGCTCTAGCTGACAGAGACTCAAGTTGCCTTCTGTGAAGGCAGTTAATGAAAACTGTTAAGACATGATTCACATACATTAAAAAGCATTGTTGTGATTGCCTAGAAGAGATCCATCATACAGCAAGAAAATACCAAACACAGCATAGTGCTCATACCGAGGCTTCCTTGGTGTTGGTCTCCTCCGATGCTGATTTTGCCACCTTCTGGATGATGGGAGCAATGTTTGTTGGCCCATACAGCTGCAGCTTTGGAAGGCAGCTCTGATAAGCCTCCACAACTCCTTGGATTCCTGGTATGAAAAGACACACAAATAAGAGGCAAGTAAGTAAGTAAGATGGAGCACATCACCAATATTCTGCTTTTTTAAAGTGTAAATAAAAGGCAGGTCCTTAATGAATAAATTCAAAATGTCACTTAATTAGCAAGGACTAACAACTTCAGATAGTTTCAGAGAAGCTGTCTCTAGCTGCCTTGAACCTATCTTGCAATATATAATTCATTATAACATGCTTCTCCTTCCCAGCAGCTTTTAATGTGTATTTTCCAGGTATCAGCTTGCAATGTAATAGGTTTCATCCTTCTCAGTTCAAGGTGTAAGTGATCCCTTGCTGATCACCAGGTAACATTCATGCTAAAAGAGCAGACACAAATTAGAAACCCTTCAACATGTTTCTCTCCTCTTCAGACAAATATTTATTTCTGTTTACCATGGTAGTTACGAACAAATTCGTCCTTTGCATATACAACCTAGAGCTGTTAAGGAATTCAAATATCTTTTTCAAATACCTGACTCCCCAGTGTGCTAAAAAATAATTTTTCAGGGTGATTTTGCATAATTGATTAATGGTTGAATTTGACCATGACCAAAACCTGTGAAATCTAGGAGTAAACAAAAGGATGCTTTGCAGTCTACAAAAAAAATGAACTTTAGTCAAGAAGTTTTGATGGAGAACTAGCTATTTTTTGCTTTTTCATTTCAGAATATATAGCCAGACCATGGAGAACAGAATTCTGTTGACATACTTGACAGATCACAGACTGGGAATTGGTGTTTTCAATCACTGAGAAGGATTTCTTGAAGTGATGCACATTACGTCCACATGCAGAACTCCCAACTTACCAGACCTAAAGGATTAGAGGTCTAAAGTTGGAAAAAAATGTGACAGACTGAAGAGCTTTGTAATGGATGCTGAAGAATGAAATGACTTCAGTAAGATCCTAAGCCAGTCTCAATTTTCACTGAGTTTTCTCAGTCTTTACTGAGACTAGCTTACTCATGATCTTTTACTCAATTATGTTTACAGGATATATGGATGCAGACCCATTACTAATAAATTAGAGAGCTGTAATTACTTTACAAAGACACACCTGAACCTCGTAGGTTGAGATGCTGGAGAACAGTCTTCTCTCTTTACAGGTAGTTATGAACATGTATTTCCATTGCAGCACTTACAGACAAAAGAGCACTCTCCAATTATATCTATGATTGGCTAAAATGTAATAATACAAAATTTCCCTTGGTAATTCCAGTGACTAAATTACATATTGGAAAACTGGCCCTTTGTTAGCTCCCCATTTTAAACCTGCTAAGGACTTCATTACATGTACTTATTGATCTTTCATGAAGGCCTCGTAAATCTTCACTAAGATGATGGCAAGATGCACTGTTTTTTGTCTTATGCATTAAAATAATATGAGATAAATCTTATTCCCCTCATTCCACACAGATTTAGCATGGTTTGTGTCAGAGAGTTGCTTTCGACTTGGAAAAAAGCATGTTCTAGAAACACACTTTTCTGTATGCAATCTTAGATTAATATCTTTTAGAAATATCTTCTCTCCTTATTCAGCCTAATCCATTAAGATATGAGCCGCTTACTTGGCAACTTACTTTTCTTGTACCCTTTTGTTTTAAATAAGCCAATGTGTACCTTTCTTCACAATTCAACTCTTAGTGTTTTTAATTGCAATCCATTTTTAATAGCCGTATGAATGTGTATATTTGTATGTGTAAGGATGCATGTGTAAAAGGGTTCATTCAGATTAGAGGTTTTCACTTACTTTCTTCCTCAGACAATAAAGACTCTAAAAAGCCTGGCTTAAGTTTAGGCCTGGCTTAAGTTAAGGCTTAACTTTAGGCCAATTTTAGGCTTAATTTTAGGCCTCAGGTACAGCTCACTACTTCCACAAAGACAGGGATTTCATTCCTCAAAAGTAAATCAGCCATATAGTTTTTATATTGGACCCAAACTCTGTTTCTTGGGTCAAACCGAGATGCCTTCAGCAATTTACCCATGTTTTTTGGCTAGTATGATAAATATTCCAAGGAAAAATAGTGTTGAAAAATAGTGAACTTTCTCTCTCTTCCATTTTTGTCCCAAAAAGCAACCTCTCTTCACAGCATGTGTTGGTGTTACTGCACTCTGTGCCATCTAATTTAGTGAAAACAGCTAGGAAAGTCAGAGACACATCACAGAACAATTGGCTATAGGAGCTAATCAAGCATCCATGACAGGCAGGTGATGAGCAAGCCGCAACAGATGATTAAACAACATGTTTTCTGGTTTGTTTCCTTTTCTTGCCTTCATCCAACTGGATATTATTTTAAAAGGTATCATTTAGGAATCTAGGACAAAGGAAGTGCTTTTTATTATCTTTTAGATGTGCGTAAGAATGCTGTAAAATTTCTTTCCTGGCTTTCTGTCATGTTGTCACCATCTTTCTATGGCTTCTTAACCCTAAAACTCCGCATAGGTGATGGGTTAACTTATCAGATAACTGAGTCTTATGCAAAGAATGAATCAAGCTTAAGTATGTAACAAATATTAACATAAGCCAAGGCAAAGTTCATGAAGCAGCTCCTTCATTTTTTTACCTCCTTTCATTTCCATAGTTGCACTTCCTTTTGCATACATAGTATAGATAGTAAATTCTTCACTTACAGAGTGTTTGTCTGTCCAACTTCTGGCCTGCTGTTGGTACTATACAGATGTGACAGCCTTTTCAAATTCCACCCAATCAATACAAATCATTATACGACAATGTCAGGGTGATAAAAGAATTAGCCTTGAACTTCAAAGAGGCATGAAAGGGGGGGACTAAAAATGTTTTCTTCATATGGCCTGATAGGGTTTTTTTCCTGACTTATGCAAAAAGAATACAATCTAGATTTCCTACAGCATCAAAATGTCCCATCAAGTTCCAGGAATTTGTTTAGACTGGGAAACAAAGCTATATTCACTATAAACACTATATGCATAAATATGGTATCACCTAAGTGCTGACCACTGTTAACTGAGATGTTTTAAACAGATCATGCCCTGTGTAGATGCCCACCTGTCTGTGTTCAGAATCAGGCAAACTAACACATTTCAAAACATGATTTCTTTTCCTGGTCAAGACAAAATTCTGAGGTCTGTTCTGCTTCCCCTCCTCAACCGCACACCGTAAGTTTGACTAAAACCTCAACTCCAGGCTGGCTCGCAAACTTACAAACACATCTAGATGCATACATCTAACTTGAACTTTTTTAATTCCTTAAAAGCAATATAAAACACTGTGTAAACACACTAAGCAATGCAGGTCTTATGCCCAATTACAGTTCAAGCATCTGATCTCCAGAAGCTGTGGCAGTCTGCCAATCCCAATGCATCAACAAAGCAGGAATGCCCACTGTACTAAAAACAGAGGTCTTGCATTTAGGATGCATGAAATCTGAATGCCACTCTTCCTTGAATTGCTTGTCCTCTCTTATTCACTTCATTCCCTGGCATCTTAACTCTCATCCTAAGCATATTCTGCTGACCATGTCTGAATTAAGGGCATTAATAAATCTGAAAAGGGCTGAGAGGAGCAACTAGGAAGTTTGAACGAGAAGAGCATTTTGAAACACCTGTTTCAATGTCTGGATGGCAGCAGAAGGATAAAGAGGAATAACAACAACCTGTGGAGTATAGACAGCAATGATCATCTGACCAACACTCTCATATGAGTGTTAGTTTGGGATTACTTGGTAAACTACTGAGAGATTATTGTCCTGTTCTCATCTTTTACAACATGTGTGGTGAATTGTGGCAGGAGATTCTAGAGAGTGAGCATCAGTCACTGGAGTACCTCACACATAGAAGACATAAGGCAAATCTGCTAAACAAATCTATCCTCTGACTACTGAGAATGAGTGACTGTCGCTAGAACACATCAGTATCTTATGCTGTGTTAAGACAGGCTCGCACTGGCATCCTGGCATTTGCTGCAATGCGTGCTTTCTTCTATCACAGCTGTCCTCAGCTGCTGCCCTGACTCTTTGGTGCTGGACATCACTGGACTGACTTGCAGCAGGCTACAGCTGCTTTAGGTCTTGCTAAATGACTGGCTCTGAAGAGAGGAGAGAGCGTCTTTGATCACAGGGATGCAAAGCCTGCCTTTGTGTGTCCTACCCTCCTTAGCTGCAAAACCTATGATGCTGCTGTAGCTGAAGACCAAATGTAGAAAAAATCTAGAAAAGATGGCTTCATTTTCAGAAGCACCTAGTAATTTGGGGAAGTGCAAGTGTTAAACAGCCAACTTAACATACTTTTAAAGGAATCTGTTTTTCAGAAAATAAATGTGTGGCACTTTCTAAGGTTTCTAAAGGTAAGTCTGACAGCTTGGAATCTGTCAAGTTTTGAAACTCTTGCCTGTTTTCTTAAAAAAAAAAAAAGCACTTTTAACAATATTCAGAGGATACTATAAGAAATACAACAGCATTCTGCATACAGAAAAACTACAGCAATCAGTCTGTCCTGAAATTAGTGTTACCTGCACATTCAGGGTTGTCTTCATTAAAATTGATTGCAAAATCATGAGAGACCTGCAGAGAAATGGAAAGGAGAAAAGATAACTTTAGTTCAGAAAAATTATTCCAAGTGGACTTGCAGTTAAATGTCCTCCACATTCTTTCTGTGTTAAACTAAAGAGATCTTTCATGTTTTCAGGCAATAAACATGAAATACAGTGCAAGCTGGAACTCCAGCAGAAGTGAAGTAACAAGACTGGAATCAAAGTTGCTAACAACAACAAGAAAAACAAGAAAAAAGCACATAAAGAAACACCTAAGTACATAAGAACACCCATAAATACAATGTCAGGACTGTTACCAATGCCATCCACAGAAGAGGATCTATATCTGAAGAGAGATTTAAATGCAAGCTTTCCCCAGCTTAAAAACTCAGGCTGCAGGAGAGCTGAAGGAGGTTACGTTGCAGCATTATAGAACTGTTGACAGCACAAACCCAGCCCCATTCTGAATCCTTCATTTACATGTGTGAACAGCCATGGGACCACTGGGTAAATAATTTGTTCTCCAAAGAGATCAAGAGTCATGTGAACCCATTATGAAATAATGCTGTAAGAAATGTAAGGAGTCTAAAGTGGTTAAGAAATTAGAGTAGGTTGGGGGGAAATTAATATGAAAAATACCTCATACTCAAAATTTTTCTCAAATTTAGTAAATATCCTATTCTCTCCCTCTCCAAATCCATCTGTAATAAAATAGCACAGAGCTGTTTCTAAGAGAAATGACTGTGAATGCAAAGAAGTCACTGATTTTCTAAGAAAACAGGTGTTGTTTCTTTAGGGGCTCGTGAAAAGAATACAACATTTCTATATGCATAAATAATGCAAGACAATGTAAGTCCTGGTTTCCAGGCTTCCTTTGTCTGTCCATCACTTAGAGGTCTGCAGCCACAACACAAATCTCTCAGAACTGGAAATTTCTTCAGAAGCTCTTTTCTGGTTTTCAGGTTTGTTCTTGCCTGCATTTCTTTCCAGCCTCTTTTTCTGCTCCTTTTTCTCATCACTGAGAAGGCTTGATTCTTTTTAATCTCCTCAGTTCTGAAGCCGTCTCTTAATTTTCCATTTCTCTTTAACTGTCTTGGATGAAGTGCAAATTTTGTTTTGCAATGCACAATGTATATATGCATGTATATATTTTGGTTTGCAAAAAGCAGATATGGCTGAGAGTGAAGTAAGCAATGGCAAAATTTAGTCATCTGCTGCAATAAAGCATTTGCATAAGGTAAAGTTGAATTCAGGTATGTCATCCCAGATTCATACGGGCATTTATACAGCTAACTACAATTCAATATCATTGAGAATTTATAGATCTCTGTAAGACCTTCAGAAGTGCCAGCAGCTGTAGACATATGGAAAGCAACTTGCTCCTGTACAATGGAACCTGGATTATTTGCAGGAAGAGATTTATTTGTTGGCTGGTATTTTATTTGCTAGTTTAGATGACTTCCATTTCTAGCACACAGACACAGGAATAGTAAACACTTTCTTATGCTGTTTGATAGGATTCGTTAAATCCAGCAAACTCAAATCAGTCTAACTCCCCACAAAGTGGGGGAGTTAGACTGACTCAAATAAGTCAGGTCTAGTCTCTACCCAGAACTAATCATAAGCTTAATAATCATCGATATATTTGTCCTGCGAGTGGCTCTTAAAGGATGCAATATAGAAGATGAGGTAGAAGAGTTAAGCTTCTGTAACAACTACAGGAATGCATCGACAATCCTGATCGCGTTGGCTGTGAAAGTCAAAATTCCACTGTAGGACTGCACTTGTTTACTATCACAGATACCAAATACATGATTACAGAGAAGCTTCTGTAAAGGCAAAGTAGTATAATTTGGCTCATTATACCCATAGAAAGTTTCCTGATAGAGAAATGGGGGAATAATCAGAATTTCCCCAGCATATGTCCATCTCTCTCACCACAGTCATGCCTACCTTTATTTATTAAAAGGTTAAATAAAGCAGGACTTCTACCATGATGCGAAAGGACTGAAGCAAAAACTCATTTTCATTCAGCCAGCTCAGCCCCATCCAGGAGTTTGGTATGTCTATACCAAGCATCAGGTCCCTCTTTCAAATGATTTTACATGGACCATTCAGGCTACCCTACTTGCCCATGGAAGATAATGCAGAAAGTCACTACATACGTTCCTCGCTGAGCAGGCACAGAAAAGCAGGGCTGTTAGATACGCTTCAGAGGTGCTCCAGAGCACTTCTGTTTGGCTGCTCTGGATGTCTCTGGGTTCATTTTGTCCAGCTGGTATCTGCCAGGCTCATGACTAGCTGCAGGCCAAAGGTAACTGCAGCTGTCAAGAATGGTTATGTGAATTTTCACTCACTGATGATTTTTATGTTGTTCAATAGCCTTTCTACTTCCTTCAGGCTTTCTGTCTTTTGTAYTAACTGCATCTCAAGAGCAAGAAGGATGGTGATGCATGTATATGTATTGCTGTCTGATTCTTCCAGAGATATGCCTCTTCAGTGATTTTATTTCTTTATTCCTAGTGCATTTGAAATTCTAACTAAAGGAATATCATAAATCTTTTCCAGAGCTATGAATACTGTATTTCAATTACACAATGCAAGCGTGGGCTGGATGCTTTTGTTGCTGTATCTGTTTGAGGACCACACTATACAAACAATTCATCTGGTTCAGAGCTGTGGCACCCAGGCTATTATTTCAGAAAAATGGAGGCTACAGATTGGGCCAATAAGGAAAGCCCAACTTTCGTAAGTGTGCACAATGATCAAAAAAAATAATAGTCTGAGCAACTGGTGCTATTCTCTTAAAGTGAATGAACTTCATAGGTTGTCATCCGTATTCACCAAGAACAGTGTTAAAATTTATCCTGAAGGCAGGACAGGAAACACAATGAACACAGAAGTATTTGGCTGTTTCCTATGCTCTCTGAACAATGTATCAGATTTTAAACAATATATAAGAATAATGTGAAAGACAGAAGTTCTTTGAGCAGCTCGGTGATGGTTCACAAACAGGAAATCACCACCCAACGCAAGCCAGTGGCAGATGTTTTTAAAGCAGTTTCTCTAAATGCTCAGAACTTGTTCCCCATTCAGATAAGTAAAACCAGTTGTGCTTCATCCTGTCCATGCAATGTCTCCCCTGTGGTGGCCAGAATTAAAGAGGGACCAAACCAGTGGAGACTTCAGGCACATGACATGTACTGAAGGCTTTACTAAACTTGGACTCCTACCCAGTAGGACTCCAGGTAAAGCCCAGCCTTGTCAAAAACTGCACTTGACTCTGAGCAGCCTTGGATCAAACATTCAATGCTTTGGTGTTCAAACCAGTGCAGTATAATGAGCCCCCCCCCCCTTCTTTTTAATTTAACATGCCAGGAGTTGCATGGCTGAAGGCAAACCACACTGATGCCAGAGGACCAAAAGCTGGTATACTAAATGACCTCTTTCTGATAAAGGACACAGCTCTCATGCACTCCCAGAAATGATAAGCTAATGAGGAAAAGGAGGGAGAAGTTTGAACATCTAGGATGCTGAAGACTGGGAAATCCTCAGGAGAAACATAACAAGACACTTGGCTGTTCAGACACCAGTTTGATAATACAATCTACTAGGGTTGTTTGTATGATGGAACAAATCAATAGATAATCTTGAGATACATTAACCCACACAAACACAGAATGATGCCTTACAGTAGTGCATGGCACAAAGCTTTCCAAAGAATTAGAGACTACGTTTTACAGAAATCTGCCTCACAATAAGGAATGTCATTGCAGAATTGCCATCGTGTTAAGGACCCTTGATTAAGTTTTGAATATGTAGGTTACCTTCTGCTCAGCCCTCCCCCTCTCTCTCAAAATCAATTCATAAAAGGAATGGAGAGAGAAATTCTGGAGTGCCAAAATGATGATTACATAACATTAGCCTGGCATTACTTAGGTTGCTGCCCAAAACACCACTCAAAGCCTCCAAGTAAGGACATCTACTTGCACTTAGTTATGTATTATTCTTTTCCCTCCAAGCTAAATGATTTAGCAGATACCATCCTGGATGGTGGATTATTAAAACACAGCTGTCAAGGAACTTCCTGTACCAGGAAAACATTATTTCTCAGGTAATTTCTTCAAGGATTTTAATGAGCAAAGTAAGTAGCTCTACTATACATCATGATGTCCATTGCAGCAATAGCATTTCTGAGGACAAATCAACTAAATAAACAGTCTATAATATTTTTGCTGAGGCAGTTCATAGTAAAATTTGTTTTTACTGTTGTACCCCACCTCCACTGCCTGTACATACACAGTGACAGGCACCTGCATACAGAAAGGCAGCTGTCCATCAAATTTGATGAAGTCCATACAGGAGTCATAACTACATCTCCAGATGTTTATGACCAGTTTATAGAAATGTCACCTTGATTTTGACATAGATAAGAATGTTTCCCTCATGTTGGGACCTAATGAAATTAATCTTCATAGCATGTCCCCTGCTAAAGAGCTTTCTAATCAAGGCTGACTGGAGTGTAGAATTTCCTAACTCATGAGAATTTTTGAGATTTCAAAAAAAAATCTTCTTGACTTAGTTAGAAACCTCAAAACACAAACAAAACCCCTACCTTAGAATCTGACAAATAATCAAAATACAAAAAAGCCTTATAGTAAATTGCTGGAATGTTTTCAGACTATAAAAGGCATTTTATTTAAGTGTCATCAAACATTATTCTGTTTTGCCCTTCACATTTTATTAAACCCTTTTTTACTCTAACTTAACTTCTACTTTTGAAACAATTAGCTGCTTTGACTCAGAACTCAGATGTTTTTCATTCATGTCACAAATGCTGAAATTAGATGCTTTACCTCTTCTGAAAATCAGTAGCACTTTTTTTCTTTTCTAGACTGTTAAACTCATTTAAACTAACGTCCCTGCTCTGAACAACTCCAGCTTTTCAGAAACCACTGTAGTGATGGTACTGGGACTACCTGACAAACAATCTGACAAATTCAGCCATGTTTAGGAATATACTGTCTTACTCATTCAAATACAGATTGTCAAAAATCCATGAACAATAGAGTACTGAAGGCACACAAGCGTAAATGCTGAGATGCGCAATGCTGAGCACTTATCTGTGAATAAATTAAACACTATTAAGCCACTGCCAGTCTGAAAATTAAACATGGAGTGCTTGCATATTTTGTAAAAGCTTAAGACACTAACAAATTTAAAGTACCATCGCTCAAAAGCTATTATTTTCAAAATGCTCATTAATCAAATAGTTTGGGACCTGGACAGCTTGTGTCTGGCTAAGACCATATTGTAGACATTTCTGCTTGGCAAAGCTTGCTCTGTTTTTTCTCCTTTGTAGTTGATTTTTGAGCATGCTGCTCAGCTTCCATGTCTATATCCAGGTCCCAGGGATAAGGTGAAAAATTCTGGCTTTTCACTTGGTCTGTTACATGACCTTTTACTGGTTCTTATTTCTAGGTTTGCACATATTTTTCCCCTCAAGCTCCCCAAAAGTGGGGGGATGACAAGGATCGCAGTATTTTTCAGGTACCTTACCTGTCTAGCAAACCAGACAGTGCYGGTTAGGGTCATAAAGGTGCTTGACAGTTTCTATAAATGCAGTGAGGTTCTCTCCAGTGACTCTTCCCAACATAAAACAGTGGACGAAGCTTTCATTAAAAAGCAGAAATAAGAAGAACTGTTTTAAAACAACCTGTAAGTTGTTTCTTACTTATTCGGGGTCTACATTTCTTCTTTAGGAAAGCACTCTTCATTATTGACAATGCAGCTGTCTTGGGTCTGACATAATTCTAATATTCTTTTCATTTTAACAGTAGGCTTTGTGGTGCTGTATGCTTTTGCAGGTGCTTTGAGTTCTGTCTGCTAATAAATCAGTGTGGTTAAGCTTTCTTTCCTTCTTTTCATTGTGACCTTTTGTAGCAGTGTCTGAATCCATATTATCTGCCACCTCTTCACTTTACATCAGACTTCTCAAATACTTCTTGTTGTAAAAACAAGTGATGAGTAGAAGACACTGTTGTGGAATAACCTGCATGTTCTGCAAGTTTGGCATGTTATAAACTCAGCTGGGGAATATTGTTCTCTGAAGTTTACTTAGATCAAGAAGCAGGGTTATATATTTGTCAGGCCTTGGGGAAAAAAACCTTATTGCTGAATACAAGATGAATGATCTCCAGAATTATAAGGAATGTTATATATGTCATATCTGGCTTCCTTCACTCCCACAGATTCCTTATGTCACTACAAAAACTGCTGTTTTTCTGCTAACAGCTGAAGTGTTTCATTTGGAGCTAAAATAAGGGGAAATGAAGTCAATGTAACATAGCAGTGTGCTCATGAAATGGAAATTCTGTAGAAAGTATATATAAAAACATGTTTTTAAAAGGGTTCACTCTCAAGAGACTGATGAAGAGCCTGTGGTGATAAATATTGCCATCGTTCTAAAGTGCTAATGTAAAATAGGGAAGGTATTCTTCCACAGAGAATAATAATTGGCATAACAAGCACTTCTCTCATCATAACATGTAGAAGAGCGTGAGGAGGCTGGAATCTCACAAAATGCACAGCTGGATGCTTCCTCCAGCACCCATCCCAGGCTAACAGCAGAAGCTCAATGGAGTATGAAACCAAGGAACTGGGTTGTTGTAACACCACAAAATGGACACCCTTCTCCCAAGTAACCTAATGCCCCTAGGAAACCTTGGCAAAAAAAATTTTGGAGGTTATGGCCAATCTGAAAACAGTGGCCTTCAGCTGGCCATAAGGAGTAATTGATCATGAAGTGGAGACTTGTTACCTATGATCCATGCTGAATAATGAGTTACAGGCCTCCTTTTTCTACAGCTTGTAACTGAGCATGATATAAATAAGATCTGAATGCATCCACTTACTTTGCTTACTGCTTTTATCAGACTGCCTTCCTCTGGTCCTCTCACTGTGTAATGGCCACACATAGGTTTGTAAGCTTTTATTTAGACTTTTATGGCAGTTATGCTGTTTTACAGTTGTGCAGAAGCTCTTATGATTCCTAAGAAACACTTGGCAGTGGGACTTATTTTTTCTACAGCTCTGGCAATTTGTTGTCTACTGGAAGAAATAAAAGATAGCAGCTGCTGGTGTGCAGAGAACAACGTGCTATGAGCAGGTTAGATCATCTAATTAGGACTGGAGGCTCAAAAGCAGGCACTCTGATTTAAAATGAAAAGCTGATTTATCCACATGATGGGGTCAGAACTTAGAAGTTCTCATAATTATTCTACCTAAATTTGTAATGTGTATTATTACAGTTATGACACTGCTGTCCTTTAATAAAACACAAGATAAGTGTGACTTGTAGTAACTTTGGCTGAAAGCATCAAAAAAACCCATTTGAATAGCATGATATCTTGCTATGATGTCTATAGTGTTAGTATATTCTTGCAGCAGAGAATAAGAAGTTAGGGGAGATAAGTCGGGAGCACTCTTTTCTGCATTCTTTGTTACTTTTAACCATATCCATTTCTTCACTGTTTCCTGTACATCTTGGCTAAATTCCACATCAAACATTAATCATTGTTAGTTTTAAATTAACTTGATGACACCAGTGTAGACTAAATTACTGAAGGATTTTCAGGTTTATTGGTCTTGACTTATTAATGCATTGTGTTGAGGCTGACTCCTCACTTTCTTAGAGGACATAGCTTTCAAATTAGAAATGCAGCCAAAGCCAAGCAGGGACTCTAAAAAGGTTTATACATTTTATGTAAGAAGAGAGCTACTTGTAGGGACTGTGTAGAATAACACAGGGATGGACTGAACAACAGCACAGATTACTATTATATCCTATTCCATTTCTAGCTGGATGTGCCCATGCTAGACACCAAGCTAATTACTTGTCCCTCATCTCATGCCCCTGCAGAGTGGTTCTTGTCTTCTTCAAAGTTTCATTACATTAGTTAGCTAATGTATATCATATCATTTTGACTTTCTCATTTTTTATGACAACTTTCCATGGGGGGGTTAAACATGTTATTCCAGCCCATACTTGTATTTCCATGGACTTTGTGACTTGTTTTGCTTATTCATACTTATGTAATCCACAAGCAAGTAAGTTCATCTTTGTAAGTTCAGCATTACTTTCCCTGAACTTCTCTACATGTGAAGGTCCTGATCCATCACTCTCTTGCCCTGAGAGGTTAGTAACCTACCAGCTCTTCAGGACAGCTCTTGCTATTGTGCAAGAGTCTTCATCCATGCCTTGACTACCAAGTGAGATCTCAGTGCAGATCTCTCACTTTCTTAGGAGTAACTGCTTAAAGAGTTATCAGGAAAAGTATCCAGATACCAGTTCTGCAAAAGCAGAAGATCGACTGGTGGTGGTGGACTGTAGAAATATCTGGTTACAAAGTCCCCCCTGAGTTGCTTTCCAGCCAGACGTGTCTTTCAGCTGACACCTGAGACACTCTGACTGTCAGGTGAAGAGGCTGTTGCAAAGGACTAACAAAATGCCTGTGTTGACAACGTGCTCATGTGACCTGAGGCATCAATGCCACCATCTGATTATTTTGGCTGAAAAAGAAGCAGTCTCATACTGTGAATTCTAATCTACTCCCATCACCAGCAAAGCAGTGAAGAGAGTGCAGTCAGCACAGAAACATCTTTCTTCAAGCATCCTTCAGGTAAGTACGCATCTCTGCAGCTGAAAGAATTGCAAGTTCCCCCATGCAATGATGGGCACTCCACGGCTGGTGGAACAGCTGGAACACCACCAGGGTCGCATCTTTGTTTAGGACACTCACAATAGCACCAATGACATTTTCAGTGATGGCCAGTATCAGGCATGAAAGACCAATCTCATTGTGATTTACATTCCAACTCACACAATCAACACTGCTATACAGTCACAGGCAGAGATGCACATGTTCATTGCAAAAGGATGGACATTTCAGAAGTAGCTAGTGTGCTCCACTAATGTGTCTGCTGGTAGAAACTGTTCAATATATTTATTCTCCAAAACACTCTTCCTTATATAACAGAGATGGTTATCAGCTGCTGCTGTTGGAACAGATGTACAATAGACACAGATATTCTGCATACATTTACCACATTAAAATCTATATCAAACTTCTGGAAGCTACTCTGATTTTGGAAAGCATTAACATTAGGGTTACTTTTCAGGAATAGAGCGCTGCAAAATGCTCTGTCAGGCACAGTCCACTTTCTCATAACAGCACCTGTTAGCTTAGAAGGCAATGTTGTTAAGAGAGGTGTTGACTTATCTTAGACACTCCTGTGCAAGACATATATCAAATGTGCTGTACATCACTATTGGATACTCATGAAGATATCAGGCATACAAGGCATAAGGACACACTGGTACGATTTTTTTTTCACCTGCTGATTCATGTTTCATAATGCACACACCATCCCCTTCTGTACAGAACTATTTTCACCTGGCCAGTGCTCAGCCCCCTACTGCAGTCAAAACTGTGAAAGGTGCAGACAACCCAAAGTAGGGGACTTGGGGATACTGGATGAGGTCTGCATGATCAGAAGTCCAATGCTGCTGTTTTTCAGACAGCATGACTTGCAGAATCTCTAACTAGTTTTAGGTTACTTATCTGTCCAGGACTACCATTCTGCCCACACTACTTCTGCATGTGCAACACAGGATTTGGATTTCTGTCTATTTCTCCTTACGCTTTCTCTGTTGCATGATCCTTCTTTTACTCCACTGTCTTCACTCCAGCACTACCAGAATGTATATTTATACTGTCCACAACTAGTTGCACCATCACTCTGGATCACTCTTGCTCTGTTTTGTTCTGTTCTTTTTTTATAAATATCACTTCTCTTCTGAAGTTGCCCACTGGGGCACAGAAATTTGCCACAGAGCAAAATTCTTCTCAGATCTTTATTTTCAAGAAGATGTTAAATCTCTTCATCATAAAGCATCAGGACTAGGCCACATACTGAACCATATCTTCCAAACATGTTCTGTCAAACTAGGGCTCACAAGGTTCAAAACATGTTTGACTAGTGTTGTTCAAAAATTCAGTTTTCCTCTTACTAGAGAACATCCACTAACAAAGGTTTGTCAGTTCCACTTAATGTTTTGGATGCAACACAAGTATTTTAGGTCTAATTTAGATTTCTAGTTTCAGTGAATTAGAAAACAAGCAGTAGGAACTGCTCCCCCTCCACAGCCTGAATTGAACAATTTCTTCCTTATTTTGTGCCTCATAAACCAAGGAAATGAGAAAATGTCATTTATGCACTTACTTTGTATTCTGGGGGTATCCTTGCCCCAAATCCAAAGGCTGGGAACATTTTATCACTGGAAAAGAATAAAAAAAGAAGAAATTCTACAGAAAAATGCATTGTGTTACACTAAACATTTACTCCTCTTTAAGCATCAAAACTTCATTGCAACAAAAATGCAACGAAGTGCAACAGCATAGAAAAGGCTTTTAAGTCAAGAGTATTACACAGCAGACTGGACTGTAGCAGGAGGGGTTTGTGCTGACCAGATGGAGGAGTGATATGGGAGATTTTTCAGGTGAACCCCTAATATTCTGGGGAAGTTAAAAGTATTTGGAGAATATCTAAGAATCAAGATACCTTGCACTTCTCTCACAACTGCAATAACAGGTCCATGTTATCTCTTCTTTTGCACTACCCGGCTGCAGAGTGAGGGTGAGTTGTCTTATTTTAGGAGTTATTTTAGATAGGTACTGTCTGTGACAACAGACTTATTTTTATGAATAAGGATGTGCTCCCCCAGCTCAGAACAATGGGTTTAGTGAAGAGATGACTGTGAGATTAAAAGTTTTTTCCAAATTTGGGTTATTACAGCTGTGCAGGTTCCAAAGAGATTTTCTAAAACATTAGAAAAGGGGCAGTTTCACCCCCAGCAACCTGCAGGTTCCATAACGCTTTCCACCTGTAACATTAGTAGCCCCACAAAAACATGAGACTATTTTCAATTAGGTATACCTTGACTGATAACCTAGCAAATGTTGTGGCATTGTCAATTTGCTTTCAAACACTACAGTGAGGTTGTTTCACCTCAATTTGATCTTTAGGGACAAAAGTTCCTGATTCAGAGGACCTGGAAACTTCAGGGCTGTTAATACTCTTTCAGAAATGCATTAATATCTCATACAGCCCACATGCTGACAAGCTGCCTCTTCCCAGGTGGCAATGTGGAAAACGACAAGCTGTAAGGAATGTCTCGTCCTTGAGTCAGCAAAGCACTTGATCACACACTTGAGGTTAACAATTCACCCAAACATACGCTTAACTCTAAACAGATCCTGAAGCCCCACTAAAGTCACTGAACTGTACTCCGGTACTCTGATGAATCAAATCCCTTGAAGGTTTATCTGATTCTGCATACAGGGTTTCATGGTCCTTGGAAAAGTTGAATTCCTATTACCATTTCTGGCACTTTCAAAAATTTCCAAGAGAGAGCAGCAGTTTCAATTGACTCTGCATAGGTCAAGTCATTTCCACTCCAAGTATTAAGCGAATAACTCACTTCTCCAGACATACTCAAGAAAGATAACAGCATCCATTCGAACTGCCAGGTTAGTCTGCCTGGCATATGCTGTGAAAAGCACTGTAACATTTCTGATACGAGATAAAGAAAAATGGAAGGGTTTAAAACAAATCAGAAACAAGCCTTGAAGCTAGCAGCTGCAACCATGGGATGGAGAAATACTCACCTTGCCCAGATCACTGGGAAACAGTGATCATTCCTATTTGATGGCTTAGCTCTCACTTCTGTTAAGAAATGTAGTTGCTGCATATATCTTGGGAGTGCAATACCATGTACCATATGTTACACTGTGGGGCCATGGATCTTGGAAAGTAGGGCGAACATCATTTGCATGGTAATGAAACATTTTTTTCCAAGAGGTGTCAGAAACAAAGTAGCTACTGACATTTTATGCTAACCACCTGCTGATAGCCTTCTCTTTGATTGAACACTCCTGGAAGTGGGGAAGCCCTTACAACTAGACACAGATTAGAATCAGGCACACTCTTAAAGGGCAAGAAATAGGAAGCCACTAGAAACAACCTGAGTGGCAAAAAAATCTTGTTTTACATCAACAGTTAAGCATGGTTGGATTAGAGAATCAAATCCTGTGGAGCTGCAATTTAGTTGATTTTGAGAGAGAGAAAAAAAAGATTAAAAAAGAAACTTAGGTAAAACATAACAGTCTAAGTCTAATAAAGCAATCCCTAAAGCTGACATTGGCAGCAATTACTCAATCTGGGAGATGCCTAAACCCATGTGGTACCTGCACTTTGGATGGCAATATTTCTTGAGTGTAAACAAGCGTAGGCACTCTCGTGTTTGCACCTCCATCTTCTGTTTTGCTGCGATTCAGAGACAGCAGCAAGTGATACCTCTGGCAGCCTGCTCTCTTAGGAAGGAAAAGAGAAGACCTGGATTTTCCTTCTGGTGGCGAGACTCCCACGTTCCCAGCTACACAGTGGCACAAGCCCCCACAGGAACCTACCCAGAATATGTTATCACCATGTGGTTGGGACACCTGCCGCGATGTCTGAGTCTCCCATATCTCCTTTTTTTTGAGCAAGTGCCAGGTACTGCTACAACTGACTTGTGAGAGAGTAAACCTTGGTCATGTACATATGCACTCTCAAGACGGGTTTTCACAAGGTTATTTTTAGGAGGGGAGAAGCACATGAACTCTAGAGAGGATGGAGAACCTGGGGTCTACTCCTGTGCTTAGTACTCTCTCTCACCTCACTCTAGGCAACCCAACACGCAGTGGAGTTTGCTCCTTGGAAAGCTCCTCACTTTCCAGAATTTAGGTACATGCATCTGCACTCTGACTAAATCTGCTGAGATCAAGCAATTAACTTTTAGGAGCTCCCACAGCTTGATCTTTAAGGTAAGAAGGCAACTTTCTGATCATCGCTTATCACATCCATTGCATAAAAAAGATCATCATATCATTCCCTGACTAAACTTCAAAATTCGTGACCGACTTTCAGAATAAAATCCAACTTTGATGTAAATAATACTTTCCATCCTATCAAACAAAACAAAGTGTTTAGTTAATATAAAGGATACACTCTGCAGTAAGTACAAAAGTGTTTAGTTAATATAAAGGATACATGCTGCAGTAAGTACACTGCTAAGTAAGTTTAACTGCTTAGTGACATTTTACAAAGTAAACTTCTCTAGCCTTCCCATACACACCTCATTTCATCACACGGGTTAAAAAACAGCAGCTCAGCCTGCTACCCTCATTCTGCTTATTCTGCACTATTAAGACATTGCAAGGAAACAGTGACCTAGCAGGCAGCCACGGATTCTCTCTCTTTCAATAGATCCCTTCTGGCATAAAGGCATGACAGAGTTACTCTACCAGACCCTGAGCTATCACAGCAGCTCGAAGCAGAAAGCAGAGCAGCTTCCCAGCTTCTCGAAGTTATGCCAAGGGTGAGGCCATCAGGGACTGAGATGATCAGAAAATGAGAAGATGACTTCGTCTTGCCTGAAGTATAAACCGTATGCATCAGAGGCTCCAGCTCTGTCTCCTAACCTGGTATTTCAGGAGGAAAATGATCTGTTGTAATGATTTTTCTTTTCTTCCTTTCTAATTTAAACTCACTCAAAGGACTGCAAATGAGAACCAGATTTATTTTCCTTTGTGTTGCTTGTTCAGACATTTAGGCTACATTTATATAGAAAATAAAATGGGCCTGGGACCCTGGCTGAAGCACTGGGATGCAACTATACACATGGTCTAATTGTCAGCGCTCTCTCTGGCCTCGTGCTGGCCCATATCGACCAGCATCTCGTAGCCAGTTTCCACAAACAGTGCAGGGGCAGCTCTGCCTGAGATGGCTCCCAAATGGTAGTTCAGATGTCACYACTTTATGTTAGGAGGAAGAAAATTCAGATACGAGGGCATGGGCATGTCCTCAGCCTCAAGCCAAATAAAGATCTTTGGCTTGTTTTATTTAGATGCAGCCAGAGTCCTGGGCACATAGAAGTAAACTGCCAGCACCATTCTGCTGGAAGGAGATTTTTAAAGGGACAGGAGAGCAAAGTGAAAACAGAAAAGGAAGGTGGCACTATAAAACCTAAATCTTGCAAACTCAAGTAAGAAAAAGAGGATCTTGACTTGGCAGAATCATTACAAAATTACTCTGTCACATTTACTTCACATTTTGGGTAGTTTTCTGTTTTATACAGAGTTCCATTGAAACTTAAAACTAGGCATAATTTTCAAAAAGCTGAAGTACTTGACATCAAGATGACTGAAAGCAGAAGTATCAATTAGCCTTGACAGGGATTGCACCTTTTGGAAATTTATCTGAAAAACTTATTTGAATAGCACAGTTGTTGAGTTTTATACCAGGTTATATAAGGGCCGTGAGTAGGCAAGCAAGCATAGAAGTATATGACTTTTGGTCCTTTTTTCTGCCAAACAGATGTATATTGCTAAAAGATATGAAAGACTAACTGAGCAGATCTGGACTATACTCTAAAGGTAAAATCAGGGATAAAGGTTCAGGTTCATCGTACATACTGACAGATATAAATTAATGCACACAGAAAGGGATTGTCAGGACTCAAAGACTGCAGTCTTCTAAACAGAAATATAACCATTTAGAGAAAAGTCCTTGAGTAACAGCACTACTTTAATGTAATGCATACCAGAAAATAAATTCTGAAAATATCCCGTATTTTCCTTTTGGAACAATGCTCAGTTTTAGTCACCCACCTCTCCAACTACCTAGCAGAAACAGGGAAAGCACAAAGACAAATCAATATATTAATAGGGGCATAGAGGAAAGAAATTTCTGTGAGTTGTACTGCACAGACAGGAGAAGAGATGAACAGAGGAAATAGTATAGTTTTATAAGTTAGTAAGTGTTACAGAGAATGGTACCTTTTTCTGTTTCGCTAGTAAATCTAGCATTACTGGAAGGTAGGATATACATTTAAAATAAAGATAAAGAGATAAAACAAAGAACACTTAAAAACCATGTTTTATTAACCATTGGTGCCCCCTGACATATGGTATCATTGCACCTTGGAGTTCAGCTATTTTCTGAGAAGGATTTGGTATTCCCAGTAACAAGGAGAATTCACATGAAACCTGAGTGAAACCTGAGTTTCTCCTGGGTGAAATTATTCTATAATCAGACATTAGAGAATCTATTACAACTTCCTCTGAAGCTGTTGGCATAGACGGTGCTGGAGACCCTGAGCTAGACATTCATCAGATTGGCCAACACCTCTATCCACAAAGGAAAACAATATCTGCCAGGACTAGTGTCTCTGAAAATTAGTTCCTTTTTTAAATCTAAATTGGAACTCTTACTTCCTAATTGTAGGGAGTGAATGTTGGAAAAAAATGTCCTAACTCATTCAATATACCACTTAAATGTTCTGTAAGATGAACTTCTGGCTAACCACTTGCACAGAATTCCTATTACTGGTGTTTGTGAAAGCCCTTTGGCAGCTGTTCAGCACAGTGGTTACAGATGTGCTCAGCTTTAAGCTCTGAGGCCAATACAACAATTTGGAGGGACCTTACTGAACTGACCTTGGTGAGCCTCAGAATGAAAATCTCACTTTATGCTGGCGCAACATATTTGCAGCAGCAGTACTAACAATGAAGTGCTCTTATGGCGGTGGGGGGGGAGAAACACTAAAAACTCATCTTTTGTTTCAAGTGACCAAGAATCTCAAATTTACAGCTCCTGGAATCCTTGCAAGGAGTATATCTGATTAGAATCCTTGGATATGAAACTGTCACTTGTAATTTTGGCTCTGGGTGAGATCAGAATCACCAGGAACGTATTTTTTAAGTACGAGGCTGGACGGAGCAAAATCAATTACTGTGCCTTTCATTTTCCATTCCAGTCTTAAAAGAAGAAACTGTGAATCTTTGTTCTACATACTTGTCCCATGATTCCTCCTCATAGACCATGTTCTTCTCTGAGGGACCGCTACGTCACAACATATTCAGGGCAGGGCAGTGCCTGGTTAGATATAACCACATCTCTGGTTTTGGCAGGGTTATTCTGTGTTTAATCAAACCTCTGCTGCACATAACAGAACCTGCAATCCAGTCCACAATGCACAGTGATTTTTAACGCAGCAGCAGGAACAAATTGATTACCATACATCTTTGTAACAAAAGAGAGCTGAGAGCATGTAAATCAATAGTAAACCACTGCAACAGCTACATTGTTTGGTCTATCACAGACAGAGATGCTACAAAATCATGTTTAAAATCCTGATATTAAAAATCATTTGCATCTTTAATTACAGCTCTTAGTCACCTTAAGGGAGCTGGAATTTGCTGAATACAGAGAAACAGAYATAGCCATGTAATTGGGCTTCAAGAATATGAGGACAATGCCTGTCTCACCTGCAAGAGAAATAATTAATGAAGTAGGGGAATACAAATTCCCTGAAGTTAATCACTGAAAAGCATCAGCTCATGAAATAACTAACAAAGCTGAGTCCAGGTACAATAGATTTAAACTTCCCCTTGTTAACATTCAGAGAATCGCAAAAGAAGCTCTGCAGGGCAAAAATAGCAAATGAACTCAGAAATTCCTAGACTGGGGAAAAGTAAATACCTACAGAAAAAAAGTCATCACAGTCTGAGGGAGAAGTAAATGAAATGGCAGAGAGATACATCACTTGCTAGAAGGATAGCCTAGTAAAATGGCATACTCGGGAAGGTGAGACCAAAATGTCAAGCTTCCTTGCTGGATGATAAATAAATTGCAATGACCTGATTTATATCCACAGAAATGACCCAATTCAGTAAAATGTATCTTGAAAAAGAAATGGGATTTCATAACTGGGAATAAATTAGGGAAGAGGATGCTGCAAGAGGCTACAGTGAGTTATATTTAACTTCTCAAATCCAGGCAGTTCAGACAGTCCTATGAATTTTATGGGGTTGTAAGTATGTCCCTGTAGCTTCCAAAAGCTTACCTCTAAAGTGAATTGGCAGAACTGTGGGGTTGCATATGGAAAACTGTACCATAACTAAAAAGGTCATTCTCACACAGATTGTAATCTTGAAAGTTTAAAACTAGACATGACTTGAAAATGGTATTGTACCCTTCAGGCTGAATTCCATCACCTACCATACAGATCTTAAAAAAAAACAGAACAAAGAGAGGGAAGCATTTCCTTCTTGAAACACAAGTGTAGCTTTCAAGTTTCAGGGTGTATTGCACTAAGAAAGCACAAGAACAAAGGCTTTGCTACATATGCACAGAATTTTGTCCTTTTCTATGAACTGTACTGGAAAGGATTGGTCAGAGGCTTTCCCTGCAAATATTTTCTGTCAGAAGAACACAGACTGAACTATGGGTTTACTAGGGTTGTGTTAGCACACATATGCAGGTAGGTACTGGGAGAAATTTCTTATTAAGTGCTTTCAAGATGCAAATGAGATTTCTAGGATGAGCAGGATAAAACTGCTATAGACATCTTATTGTGGTTTAATGGAGTCAAATGAGCTGTTTATATAATTTTACCAAAATCAAAATGACATTCAGTCAAAATAAAGAACATTATCAAAAAAAGTTACAGCAAAATTATAAGTGAAATGTACTGATGACTAAGCACTCAGCTAGCCATCATCAAGTATGCAGGAGGAAATGGGCTAAAACTCTCTGCTAAACTGCTGGCTCAGAATCTCTGATCAAGGTTAATTTCACAATAAATGTGTACAATTCAGAAATAAAATTCTTGTAATAGGTCTACTGAAACAGCATTATTTCAACAGTAAGGCTGTTGATTTATTTCCAGAAACTCTAAATATATTTCTCCATCATGACAGACAGATAAAAACAAAGAAGATTTTGGTTCATTTGAACAAAGGATGCTACCCACAGAACTGTGAAGGGAACAGTAGGAATTAAGTGGCAGACAACTCTACATAATTCAGAAGGATTGCCTGGCTTTAACTGAGAGTAACGTGGCCCACAAATACTCTGTTAAGGCCTCCTTAGGCGAAAGGTTTCCACTTTCTGTAAAGGAGGAAACTTGCATGAGAAGATTTAGAAAATGGTGTTCATTGATGGACTGATGGGTTTCCAAATGGGAATAACTTGCAGCTCAGCTACATGCTAGTGTAATGAAGTGGATGGTTAAAACAGGTATCTCCTTTATCTATACTTATTTATTTATGCAAATAACCAATAACAGCACTAGGCAGTCTACTCTGCTAGTAGTCTATTCTGATAGTCTGCTATTTCATATGTAACTTGTGGGGTTTTGCACTTCAGGTCATTCTCTTCAGAAAGAAATGCTGACAGAGAAATTGCATAGACAACGGCACCAGTCTGCATAGTCCTGGCCAAGCATAAATCACTAGCACAATCTCTCCTTCCTCAGAGGAGATTTCAAGATGACTTGAAAGATAGTAAGGATTGCACAGAAAAGCCCTGAAGAAGTTTGACAGACAGCAGCAAAGGTCTCTGAGAAGCACATGGAGGAAGAAATTGTTTTGATAAGAAACTTGGAAGGAACAGTTCATGACTGACAGACTGACACGGGAAGGGAGCTTCAGAAAGAGGAGGCAGTACAAAGAAGACACAAAGATGAAAACTTGGTGAGGGAAAAAGCAGAGTTGTAAGAACTGACAGTATCTGACTAGATAAAGGGCACCAGCATATATACACACAGAAGAAACTGTTACAAAGTCACTATGCCGACACAGTGGTTGTATTGGACTGATTCTCTTATACTAATTCTGGGGGTGAAAAGTAGTGGTTGTAGAAACTCCTGTGTAGCAGCAATCAGCAAACACAGGCTCTGCAAAGGCAAACCCTAAATGCATGTATGACTGTAGATGTCCAGTTGTGCCAGCCTAGGTCCTCAGCAGTTAAATCCAAGGATTTTCCATCCAGTTTGATGATTAGAAGTATTAGTAATTCCATTCCACCAATGTAGTTCCAGTACTGGCTTATCAAAACACTTCAGAATGTGTTTAACCCCACCTAAACTAATGCTTAATGCTAAACATAAGCTACAAATTTTACTGTATAGATTACTGGTTTTCTATTTTTTGTTTTATTTCTATGTAAATTTGGTCCTATTAAACCACTAAATAAAATTATTCATGCCTTTTCCCACGTTTTTTAAACTTGTTTAGATATGCTAATCAGCTTTTTTGCTTAACAGCCTCCAGAAAGATTGTTTCTGTAATTAAAGTGATAGAAATATGCTTAATAATTAAACATATTTTTATTTATTGATCTACATGGGTCAATTAAATTTTAACATCTATAGATCTACGTAGGGATTTTATGAAAAATTCAGTGTTGCATATAGTGCCAGTTATTCTAGGCCTCATTCTTTGTCCCCAGTTTTAATGAATTACTATCATAACCAAAGGAAGATTCTGCTTTTCCCCTTGCCTCTGCCAAAGTTACCTTAAGGTATTTAATTCAGATCCCTCCAGTCAAGGTAATTCAGGTTCTTCATCCACAAACCCAGACATAAAGCAGCTTCAGGATGAATGACCTGTTAAGTAATTCTTAGGGATAAGAAGAGGCTCTGATTAAAAACAAGACTACAAGGTCTAAACTCTGGAAACTCTTTTCCTTTTAAAGCCTCAATCCCTTTCTCCTTTCATTCCTTCCCTTCTTAAGTTTCAAGTGCGTTTTATTGTGTGAGGGAAGGAAGGTTTTGTACAGGGTTTTTAATCAGAGTGAATGCACTCACTCAGGCCTAAAATACTGAAGAAAAATGATTAACTAGGAATTTTTGCATTTAGTCAGCTACTGCTGTAATTCATTGATTGCAGAATCTAATGTCGAAACTCAGACTGACTTCAAGATTTTCATCTCTTGTGGAATGTGGCCCAGTTTTTTAATTTTCACTATAAACATTTAGACCTCTAAGCATAAATCATTTCTGTGCTTTGCAGGGAATAATGTATTCTTTGCTCACTAGTGGCCTTTGGGGAGGCAGCTAGATGTGTGTTTTATACAAGCAGTTTATTTTTTAACATACAGATCTCAGTGTGAACATCAGCTTTAAGGAGCTCCTTAATATTTAGAGTTAAGGAGGTTATATCTATAAATCAAAAAGGACATTAGTTTCAGGAAACAGATATAATTCACCTTCTGTGTGTTTCAAGGGTTCTTGGAAATAAAAAAAATATCTGTAGTACTTTTTAAGAGTGAACAGACATGTAGATTTTAAGTAATTTAGAATTAATTTTTGAAATAGATTTTCAATACAAATAAAATGAGGATCAATTTTATGACATCATTTTACAAAATTACATGGTAGAACCCATGGAATCATGAGTAGAATGCATAGCTCACAATGGGGATAACCCAGCTAGAATGGGAAGTTCCACAAACATCTAATGCAACAAATATTTAAAGAATTTGAAAAATTACATCTAACCCTTGTCTTGTTCAAGGTATGAATATTGATTTGATGACACAATAGCCAATTCTCACGTAAGTCTGTGAGCCCTTTTTATTAATTCAGAAGGTAATTATGAATGTATGTACAAATATAAAACTGTGTAAAAATCATAAAGAGAATCCATGTATATGGTGGAAACTGAACAGTTTAAGACTTTGGCGTAGGGTGAACAATTAACAGCGAGTTCGAATTCAGTAAAACTCTTAACTCTGTCTTAGTGCCTTCTATATTTTGTATAACTCTTCAGTGTTTGCTTGAGTCAGACTGAATTCACTGGGATTAGATAATAAACTCTAGTGTCTTGCTGAATCAGGACAGAGGTTTTAAGGCAAACATAAATATTTAATGTAATATAATGAGATTCTTAATAAGCAGGAGAGAAAGGAAAAATACTAACTGCAGAAATCAGATTTCAAACACAGGATCAGATTTCCAAGTCCAGCAACAGGCTTCACTCACAGTATCATCATTAAAACCTGTAACAGTGTACAATCATTTATGAATCACCTTTCAGCAGTGTGTGCATGTAGCAGCACTTATTTTTACAAACAAGCTCTTTTCAGCCCTGTTCCAGCCCATTTTCCTTTGCCAGAGACAGCTATCACTACAGAATGAAAGATGAGCTACACTCGTGGCTAGTCGGTTCTGTTCCAGCACTGGTAAAACAAATCATTAAGATCAAGCAGCCAGCCTTTCTAATAAACTGTGTGTACTATTGTTATTGTGACATATGGCTTTGATCTGCAGAGAGGGAAGCTATAAAAACCAGAAAAGAGAAATCAACTTTTTTACTACATGGTTAAGTGCTAACCATACATGTGATATATAAGTATGCATATATATATATATATATGTGCATACCTATATATTTGTATATATGCATGTAAAACTCTAGGTGTGTGTATATATATATATGCCTTATACATGGCATAAATACATATATAGTATACCTAATATATAAAATATATGATATATACAATAATATATAATAGAAAATAACAATGTAGTATATAATATATAGCTATATTTCTATATCTATCTATATATAAGATATTTATACACACACACACGTTTCTATAGGCAAATATCTCTAGGTTACTCATATGAGAGATTCACAACACGCCTGCCCCTATCCTGGGAAAAGTGCCTGTTTTATCTACAGATAGTACCTTTCTCAAATGTTTCCAGATCATGGTACTGAGAAGAGACTTGCCAGTGTGCCCGTGCATATGTTGAGGGTGCATCACAGTGCTGCCTGGGTGCTGGCTCTCGCCTACACGAGGCAGCCGTGGTGTGCTCTGGGGCTGCAGGCCTGCTCTCCCCTGTCACCCCGACTGCATATCCTCCTGCAGAGCCCGGCGGCTCCCACTGGCCCACCTGCCTCAGTTTCCTTTCAATGGGCACCAGGAGATGTGAAGGGGAAGGATGAAGCAGAGAAAAGTCAGGCCCTGACTTGCGGCCAGATCCCAGATTCCCCAGTGTAGCAACAGGCTCCCCTGGCTAAGGGAGAAGTGTTTCCCACGCTGAAGAGGGGGCAGGTGCATGATACAAAGCAAAAGTATTTGGGGAACTGTTGCCATGGAGAGCAGATGATTCTAAAATTAGTAGTACATAATGTACAGAGATTCGTGGCTTTCATGACATAAGACTCTGGTTCAAAGGCCTGACTTTTTAACAGCTGAATGATTTTGTCGTACTAGATGTCTGGGTATTCTGCCTCCACCAACAGGATCTTTCAAAGGTGACTATTGCCTAACCTCTGAAAATTGTGTTCCCTTGAAAGGGTCTCCACTGGGCTCCAAAATAAAGAGGTGGCCAACACCATTATTCAGTGCTGGTGAATATTAGAAAGAAAGTCCTAAGCCAGCCACAGCATCCAAAGAGCTAGCTATAACCTCACCTGCCTTATGTGCGGTGAGACTTGGTAACTCATTGTTCGGACCATCTAGGGGGAATATACGCACATTTGGTGGTGATCGAGTAAACAGATATTACAAAATCCTGGGTAGGCTTATAATGCTGGCAGTCAGCAACCACTTGTTTTGACTTCCGACCCAGAGAACTCAATACTAAAATCACGGAGGTAGAGAATAAATGTGGAATGACACTGAAGCAATTCCTCTTAGTATTTAACGTTTTGGTAGGCAATGATTTTTCATCATTTTCATCTGTTTCTCTATGGACAAAAAAGGTTAAATAGACTTGGCCAATTTCAAGGTAAAATCATGTCAGTGACTCTTCAAGAAAGCTTGTGAAAATGTTCAAATAGAAATGTATATTTCTCATTTATTGCTTTATTAGGCTGTCTTTAAGCATTCATGAATAATTTAGCTTAAAATAAATTTTTCTCAATGGAGCTGTCTACTTATGTTACCCAACAGTTTCAGTAATAAGCTTTTAATGTGTTTCTCCATTTCCAGTATTTCCAAATACATTTAAAAGCCTAATTTCTTAAAACTAATGAATGTTACTCCTTCCTTTATGCATCATTGCTACTGTTGCTTGGCCACGGATTATATCACGTACAATTTTTATCTTCTCTCATGACAAATGTTGCCATAACCTGAAACAGTTCCACTATACAAAAAGTATTAAGTCTTTTGTACAGGTGAAGAGCTCTTCCATTTTTCATGCCATTATCAGAATGGCCTATTCCTGCAGGATTGCAGCATTTTTACAATCAGGTTAATAATCAAAGACTATTTCTCATTCTCTGAATGCTGCTGATGAAAGAATGAACCTTATTCTTTCACGTTTAACTATGCAGAACAGTGCTATTCATTTAACTGTTTCAGGAATCTCTGAAGCATACAGATAAATGGGCTTTTGCATGAACAGGGAATATTCCACTGTATCAAGGGACGTGAGGCCACACTTAATCTGGAGCATTAATTACTTAGGGATCCCTTATGTTAGGCTGATATGTATAGAAACCTAGATTATGAGAAGATTTGGCTTGATCAACTAAACTAACTAGAGCATACAAAAGAAAATTTTGCTTTTTCAGTGTGCTATATATCCATTACTTGTCAACCAGATTTCTCCCAAATTACAAATAACTTCAGTCAATTGATTGTTTCTAATTACAGAGGTATTTTAAATAACTTTTTATTACAAGTATAAAAAGGAGTCTTTTGGTACATATATCTATCAAAAGCACTTAGTATTCAACCACTGTGGTACTGGAATACAAAAAGCATTGCAAACAATAGACTTGACTTTATTCAACTCAATTTTTTAAACTAAATTTGAAACTCATTTTTTTAATGTAAATACAGAAGACTTGCTTATGTATGGAGTAGGTCATATATGCTCATATGTCTCAAGGCTGCAACTGAACACAGAATGAACTCCTATGTTGAACTTGAAGATTATTCTGAGAGTATTCTGAGGTTTGCTCTTCTTCTTAATTTTTTTTCTTCCTTAGAGAAATTATTTTATGTTTTCATTTCCAGTTTGCTGGATTCAGTACATGCAAGTATAAAGCAAAGGTCTCCACCTGACATTTCCATCAGAAAGCATTGACCATATTGAATTGACTTGTGTATGGGAATGCATTTACAGTGTCACAACTTGAGAGCGTGCACAGGTCAAATACAAGCCAGAAAGGTGATATTTCCCAGGGAAAAGAAATTCTGGGTTTTGTTCAGCCCTAGTCCATACCTCACACAACCTCTGCTGTGCTGATTAGCAGTAATAGGCATTTTTTGTAGTGCAACAGAACTGAATGATGCTGATGATTTAATTTAAAAAATTACTGGCCAGTATTTTTCATACTGATTGGAATAAGCTATATTGCAAAAAGAATCATTTGTAATAAATAACGAGGGGTTGTGCCACTTAACTATTTCATTTTCTTAACAAATATACGCTAAGTGATAAAATCAAACAATCTGTGTGCATAAACTAGCCCTTACATTTTAGTTCTTTTCCTGTTTTGAAGCCCACTGAATTATTGTTAATAATTATTATATTACTGGATAATCACTGACAAATAATCAAATCATTTATAATAAAATATTAATTTTCTCAGATTCATTGACTAAGTTTGACCATCAAATTCTTAGAGAAATTGTATTAGCACAGTATTTTCATCATTATTCTTTGAGAAGACATTTCATTACCATGCAGATGGAAGTGCTTCTGAGCAGGCTAATTGGTATATGTGGCATGTAACATGCAAACCATGGTTATTAAGTCCCTCCATAATTTATGCAGAAAGCATAATTCAAATTGGACTGGCAATACCACTGTTTTTTTAGAACCACTGATTTTTTTTTTCCAGATCTGGCATTTACATATAGCAAAGTGGTGGGTGGATGTCTATTGTATCTGCAAAGATACTATGTATCACCAACAAAGAAAGAACATTTAAAGGAAATGCACTCAGTAATTAGATTAATAATGGGCAATTAATTTGACAGAGGCAGGCAGCCTATTTGAAAGCAACAGAAGTACATAACGTAATCAAAGCATATTTGGCCCAATTACTTGCATTTGTTTATTTATTTTAAGGCATGTTGTGCGCACATACTATCAATGTCTTTTAATACTTATTTCAGAAGAGACCATAATGTTTAACAGACCAGAACACCAAAAAGACCACACATTTACTTCTAAGAATAGAGATGGCCAGCAAGCAGTTTAGGCAATTAACATACTCTGTTTCAAATAGAAAAACTTGGGAACACTTTTCTGTAGCATGAAACAGAACCATATTGTCAAGTATATCAAAAAGGAGGCTGGCAGCATCTGCCAAACAGACTGCAAGTGCAATATGAATGAAAAATTCATGCAAACATGCAATTTCAGCAGGTGGTAACAGACCTAAAACTTAACACACACATCAGGAAAACAGGCAAGAACCAGGCCTTTCATTACCCTGAAGCTAATCTAAACCCACTAGCCCTCTCAACAGTGTGTCAAGGTACAGAAATCTTCCTGATGTGCTCTCATTTCTCTTAAGTGATTAAACATGGAGCTACTGCAGACGACAGCAGGTAGTCATTGATTTCACACCGTTAAAACACCTTCTAAAGACAATTCTTTTAGCAAATGTGGTTATTTACCTGTCATAGTCTTGGCAAATCTCGCCAACAGCTACCAACGCCTTCAAGTATTCATTGGGTTGATAGGGGTGAATGTAGTGCAGGGAGCAGCTGTTCCTAGGGTCACCATTTGACGCAGTGAAATCTATAGCTACCTGCAAAAGAAGAAAAGTCAGTGTGCTGTGCAGCTGCTCTGGGCAGTTGCATACCCCCACACACCACTTATCTTTACCAGAAACACTTTTCTGAAGATACTGCAACGTTAAAGCAAAGGTCATTCTGCAGTGTACTCCCTCAAATTTAACTTGGGATGGTACTGATAAATTTGTCTAAAATTAAATGACAGCTTATAAAAAAAGACTTAATAAAACTAAGATGGCATAATTAGGAAAAAATTAACTGCATAATTATTCCATGTGGAGAATTATGTTGTAATAAAAATGAATCAAATTAACTATCTCTAAGTTCTCACACTTAATTAAATTATTCCAACTCAGGTGATGTTCAAGACATAAAGGCTGTGTAGTAAAAATGTCCCTACAGAGTTAAAAACCCTACTAAAAATATAAATTAAAATTCCAGTTAGGTATATATCTTAGCTATTTTAAAGCTTGTTATACCTGTAGTAATAGTAGTAAATACTCCCCATCTAGTGTTTTTATATTCAAAGCATATTCTAAGCATTAAATAATTAAACTTTCCAATTTCATAGGTGGTAGGAAGCTTAAAGGTGAGCTGTAGGGTAAAAATAAAGCTCGAGTCCTGCGCAGACTTTTGTCCTCAAAAGGCTTGCAGAAGGTCAGGGGAAGAATTCAACACAAAAGAAAATTTTAATGAATCTTTTTACAATTCATTTTCCCTTCCTGAAATTCTCTTTGTACTTCTCACTGAAGATACACTCATGCAGGCAGCTTTCTGGGATATCACAGGTGTGGATCGCATGCGCTGGAAAGCCCTTGCCAGGACTCATGATGCTGCTTTCTAGGAATTGCTAAAAGGAGCAACATGAAACCCAAGGTGTCTCATAAAAGGGAACAAAGCTATTTACAAACTTTCTTATGATTTTGACCAATGACCACTGCCTCCAAAAAATATTATACCTTGATCTTCAACAGATAAAAATGCACAGGGTTCAATTTTCAGTTTTACTCTGCAGTTCACATACAAGGAAGGGCCTTGCTGAAGGCTGCAAAAACAACTTAGAAAGTCCTGGCTTGCCTCTGCAAATGTGCAACTTCCCCAGCTAGAGTCTCTGCTTGGCACAGGGATAAATATTTTACACAGCTAAACATTTTCCCTAGCCCATGAAACCTTATTAGAAGAGAGCTAAATATAGTTTGTATTAGCTATTTAGTTCTCTCAGATTATTTCAAGATTAAATAATGGGAAGCTCTTCAGAAAGTTAAAAATATCTTTCATATTGAAGGTTTTACTTGGCATACTATTTTCATTTCACTAAGCTACATTTTTAAACAGATAACATAGGGGAAACAACTCCAAAATGAAACAAGACATTTTGATTCTCCTTTAACAAAAAGACATAGTTCTCCTGAACCTTTTTTTTTTTCGTTAAAAGCTAAAATAGAAAAAAATCACACTAGGTCAACCCAGCACAGCTTTTCCCCACCTTTTCTGTTTTTCCACTTCAGTCACTAGGCAGAAGAAAAATATTTTTCACTAGGCCCTAGTTAGCTCAGGAATCTCTCTGTAGCCTTGACCAGCTGTCATCCCTGGTATGTCAGTCAAGAGATATGAGCCTGACCTGGCTTGCAAATAAGGTGCTCTTTCACCTCCACTTCCCTACACACTGATCATGCACTGAAGAAGTGATTCTGTTACTTTTCCACATGGATCTTTCTTCCCCAAATGATAGCATGATTTAACTTGAATAAATCAACAGAGAACCTCTCAAGTGTTAACCTGCATGTATGTACATAACTATATGCATTGCAACATTAATCTTCAGTGCCACAGCTGTCAGAAATGAGCAAGAAACACTAATGGTTTGTGAAACCTGAGGCAAATCCATGGATACTTGTATAGATTCAAGACCTTAGTTTTGGGGCACTTATTTAAAAAAATACTGGCCAATGCATGCATATGTTTATTTTCTTTAAAATGTGTATATTTTCCCTGATATTATTTTAATCTTAATTATTTGTACTGATTACAGAAAGCATAAAGATTTCACTGTATGACAGATAAGCAGAGGGCATTTCTGTAACGTTGTTAAAGGTAGGCATTTTCACTGATAACCTCAAAACAGATGCTTAATGTGGCTGGACTGCAATGCACCAGACAGAACTGGACAAGTCTTCCTTCTTGCAGTGGCTGTTAGCCAAGGCTAGATGATGCTTTTTACCGAAAACAATAACAAAATGTAGGAATAAGCAGTGGGTTTCATGAGCTAGGAAAAAAGTCTGTGGATAGTGTTTGGGAAAGAAGAAAAACCTTCCCCAAAACAGCTTCTTTTCTGGAAATGAACCTTGTAGCAGAGATCTGCTAATGAGCCAAAATATCCTAATTTTCTATGATGATGCTTTTAAGAATATTCATACTTCAATGCACTATATTTGGTTTTGATCCAAATCTCTCTTCGATTCCTGACAGGAGGACTTTTAAGAAAGACGACCATTGCTACTTGCAGCGGTTCCAAGATAACAACGCAGAGCTCTGCTCTTTTAGTGCTCTCTGGCAGGACCAAGGTCTTGTGCAAATAGGTAGAAGGAAGATTTGTTAAACTAAGTTAACATATCACAGAAGTTAGGCTAATATCACATTTGAACTAATCTTGCTGGCAGCAAAGCAGGGATCTTCCTTACAATATGTACATTTGATTTTTATCAGTGTATCTTTGAATGTACCAGTTCAAGGCACTTCTACATCCTCCCACAGCCGAGTAAGAACGTAACATAGTAGTAACTACATTCTTAACACATTTTTTCTTCAGCCTTGTAAAAGGGTGAAAACATCCTACATAGCTCCTGCTAGAGCTGTCAGCAAAGAATCAGTCTGTCTGACACCGTGACCTGTCTGAGAGAAAATCTGTCCAGTATATCTTTCTATTACAGATCTTTTTACGCATGTTACACACCCTTTCTGCTGTATTTCCCAAAGTGATGGAAATGTCTTCTGACTAGAAACCCACTTGCACTGCCAACTTCTGAACATTTCTTCTGTGGCAGGGAATACTGTCTGATAAGAGATAAAGCGTTTTGCAATAAGCACTGCATAAAAGTAACAGCCTGGAATCAGCACTACTGATCTCTGTAGACGAAAGCTGCTCAATAAATGGTTTCAAAGTGAAGGAAAAGTTTACTTTCGGGTTCTGAGATGTTCATTCTAACCATAAACTATGTTCCTGCAATGGATGTACAAAGTATCCCAAGAACACACAGCATGGTGTTATCAAAGCCCTAATTAGCACCTTAAATTAGCAGGTACATAATACTACAGCTTTTTGTTATCAAATCTATGCTTAGCATTCTAGTTTCCCTCCCCCAACAAGTGCCCTTTCAGATCACAGCTGCATCGTCCTGCCTGCACATGGCATGAACTCAATGGAAATGTCACTGAGATGACAACGACAACAGTACACATGCCAGGACAGTTTCAGACAATTCCAGATCCACCTTCCCATTCCAGTTAAAGGAAAAGGAAATCTGGGAAGGCGGAACAAACAGGCCTACTATGTTTCAGTGGCCTGAATTAACAAAATTAGGACTACGTGAAAAGGAGATCATGTGATGTGCACAGAAAGCAAAAGAGCTTTCGATATCTCCCCTGCAGGCTGCATCCTTTGTTTCACTGACTGCAAAAGAAACCTCTTACACATTTCTGGAAGCGGCAACACAGCTCACAACCAGCACTGTGCTATCACCACTGGGTGCTGCTGAAACTAAGGAAGTAGGAAGTAAAATAATGCAAACTCAACCTGTGATTATCTCTAAGCAGAACCTCTAGTTTATAAATGAACAGAGCTATCTGCGGGCATAGAAATATCCACAGTGACTTCCCCTGAGTCCACACAGATTGAAAACCACCGGGGATGAGTTTACACAATCCTGTAGCTAGTGGACTTACCACTGAGGTCAGCAGTAATTCAGGGACCTCTGCAGTTCACAGTGTAATGGATCTTTCATCTCCTTCATGTCCTCATGGCCTGTCCTTACAGACCAGTTTACTTAAGTTTCATATTATCAATGGTTTTGTTTCATTTCAGCTATCCTTTCCTCCCTATTTCCCTAAATAACCCAAAGCTAACCACTTACAGACCCTTTTGAACATGCAAACTGAGTGCAAGGGGAAACATTCAATGATTTGTGCACTCAGAGAAAACAAGAAAATTTCTCAGACRAATGAACTGGGATAAACCCCATTTAAAAAGGCTGGTCCAGCAAAAACATGAGAATCCTTTGTACTGGGTATTCAGACAAACGATGCCTGCTGACAACATTATCCCACATAAAATATAATAGAAGCAATACTATCAGCCAGATATATTAAGAAATACATTTAAACACAGCAGTTTTCAACTTGAGGTTCACAGCCTACTGACAGAAAATCTGTGAGAGGTAAATAAAAGACAAGCACATTACAGCAGCCTTCAATTCACTTTATAAGGACTTGCTCTTCCATTGGAAAACATTTAGGAGGAATCAAACGAGTATGAAAATCAGAGCTGTAGCATGAAAACATATATATCCCCAGACACTTTCTAATGTTTATAAAGTCTTCTCTTCTTGTGCTTGTGCTAGACTTGTGGGAAAAGCATATTAACTAGTCTTTGCATGCGCTTAAAAAACCTGCCCTGATTAGAAAAGGCTTTTAAATATTGCTTGAAGACACTACTGTCTCTCTGCAAATGACCTTGAAGATATTTGAGTTATTCCAGACTTATTTTTGGGTGAGAAGTGTCAGGAAAGATAAATTTAAGGGATTTCCAGGAACTGGTGAACTTGAGAGCTGGAGCGGAAATGGGTGTTCCAGGTATCTGGGGATAAACAAAATTTGGAGACAGAAAAAAGGAACTAGGGTAATGCAGACAGGGAATTGCATAGGATGCCTTGCTTAAAAAAATACAGATGTACATTTTTCCTTACAAACCAGAAATAGGGTCCTCAGTTCTTGGTGCTATCCAATTTGTCTCTGAGGTGCACTGGCAAAGTGGATGTCTTTATTTCTCAAAAACTGGATTCATATAGAAGAGGACAATCTAGTATTGTCTAGAGCTGCTGTTGTCGCTGAAAAATTTTTGCTTGGATACAAACATTTCTTTTTTTGCCATAAGATTTTGGGAAATGAAAGTTTGTCCAGAAAAAGTGAAACAGAAGACGTCAGTAATGTCCGATAGTCTAGACAAATCAAAAGCAAAATCAGAACAATCTGGCTCATCTGTGGCAGGAGTTGGGAAGCAAGCAGTGACTGAGGCAGGATGCCACAGGAAAAGTAAAGATCTTCTCCAGAAGAAGAATATTGCCTTGGAAAATCAGATTTTAATCCATGCATCTGTCATGAAATTAAAAGTCACATAAACTAGACTAGAACTGAGCCAAAATCACCATTCCCACACGACGGGATTGAAACAAACATAAGGCAATATCCGCAAATCATTTTTCCCCTGCTCCTTGAACAGAGTAACTTCTGAAGTAGTTCTAAATTATCATCTCATCCCCCTGTAGTGCCATCTGGCTGCTGGTAGTTACAGCTGAGGTACCAAATATCAACATTTACCCCAAACTGATGGCAAGAGGTGCCTGGCTAAAGTGGCTAAAGGTAGGTGGGACAAAATTCCACATGACATAGCCCTAACAAGGAAACTTATCTGAAATGCTTGTTGACAACATGAGGCTCAAAAGCCAAAGGTCAGTCAGCACTGTCACAAGGCCTAATTCATTTCCTTAGCTCTTGGGACTTAGTGCTGCTTAGATGGAGTTGATGAGATTACACCAGCTCAGCTTCTCACCCCCTGTATGATGATGTCTTTACATTTTGCAATGTGACTGCCATTGCTGCAAAACATAGAAGGAAATCAAGTATGCGAAAGAAAATCTTACAGCATTGGCATAGTTTTATTTGCTGGGCATAATACATTTTGCAAGAAGACCTTAATAATTTATCAGGGAACAGCATACAAGACTCTCTTCTCTGTGAAAGTGATGAATCAGTATCTAAAGGGATTCCCTTTCTTTAAAACAAGTTAGAGAATGAAGACACTTACTGTAAACTGTATTTGGCAGCCTCCCATGATATAATCTAAGAAAGAATGCATCTTGTGGATCTGCAGACAAGAAACAAGATATTCAAATTAATTGTGTATTGCTAGAATACCAAAACTTGGAAACAGTCTGAACAAAGTAAATTGGAAGGAGGAGGATGGCTCAACAGAAAAAAAAGGGAGAGGAAGAAAAGGTTAAATGTAATTTGGGAAAGGAACAAAAATGTAAAGAGAGAAAGTACCAGAATTATTCGAAACTACAGAAAGGTAAATTCACATCAAAAATAGAACCAAGCACTGCTTCTTATCATGGGACGTCAATGGGAATTTTACTATTGGTTTAGGAGGAAAAAGAGCATTTTTCTATATTCAGAGACAGGAATGTCAAAAGAATTGGAAGGGAAACACACAGAAGGCCACAGAGTAAGCCTGTAGGCTTACCAGCTCCGTACTGCCTATTCCATTGCACAGCAGTAGGGAGAGGACAACAGAAATGAAAGAGGAGGAGAATTTGAGGAGTGTTCACTTAGTTTTGAGATTCAACCCTTTGTCTGTTTTTTTTTGTTTTTAAGTGGATCACTTTCTATTGTTCTTCTACCCACAGTTCTGGTTTGGTGTCTCCATTTCAAACCATCGTTAAAAAATATCACTGAGATCTTAGAAAAGAAAAAAACAAAGAGCAAAACACACATACCTTGCACTGGTTAAGGATGACAATGCCTGAGTTCTTGTAATTCTTCTTCTTTGCTTTGTACTTGGGGTTTATGCACTCCCACTGTACCTGTGAAAAAAGCAGTAACTGCATGAAGGGAAATTTATGTAAAAATTGAATAATTAATAAAGATGGCACTGTCTGATTTCCAAGGTTGACTAAATCCTATCAAATAGTGCACGCAAAAGAAAAAATGAAAACCATGAACTATTCTGAGAATGATCTTAACAGAAAAAGGCCCAGGGCAAACATCTGTCTTCCAAAATGCATAGAGGGACATAGCAGTGAGAGAGACACCCAGCTACCTAGGTTCCTGTGTTACCGTCTTCCAGTCTTGTAGATGTGTTACATAAGTAACACTGAGGATCTTTTGAGATCTTTTAAGAAAAAAAAAAAAAAAGAGGGAACTTAATACCAGTGAAAATATGTGAGGGAGCATCTTGATGCATTATATTAACTACAAAACTCCCTACACAGTAACTCTGGTGTTTTGTATTAAACTGGCATGATTAGAGAAATTCTGATCAGAGATTAAAATGATTCCTTAACCCATATTGTTGTCTTTAGATCCTTGAGAGAGAGAGTTTGTTCTTTGATTATGATAGTAAAAATAAAAAGTTAAGAAAAGCACTGAAATGTGCACAGAAGGTTAATCAATTACTGATAAATTAAGAGTTCAAACTTTGACAATTATCCCTAAAAATAGAAATGAAAAACCTTTTTTGAAAATGTTCAAATTAGTTTTATTTACAAGTATGCAATTTTACACCAAATAGTCCTGCCTTGACACTGAAATATATTGTTTTGTTCGCATGAAAACATTTCCCAGAGTCTTACTGATTTTCACTTCTAATTTTCGGGCCTTCTCTGGTTTCAGGCAGATTGATAAGGCCAAGGTTTTAGAATCCAAACTCTAATGACTACAATATATTCATGCCTCTTACTGCAGGGGCAAAATACACATTTGCATGTGTGTGCAAGTATCTCTCAGCACTTGTAAATCCAAATTTGTATGTGTGACGTGTTACTACATAATATTAAGAACATTACTATTTTCTTTCAAGGAGGTGTTTTCAAGTGCTGGGGAGAAGAAAATATGTGAGCTCTAATGTGATGGTGGGCAACATAAAGAATCCATCTCCAGAAGTAACCAGGATGGCCCATTTGGTAAAAAACCCTATTTTAACATTTGAAATGAAACACGCGTTTAAACATTGCAATAGTTTATTTATAGTGAGGATCCTCACATACCATTTGTCTGAGCAAAGTGCTTGAGCATGCAAAGCATTTTTACCTTACAACAGCCCCACTGATTTCACCAAGCTTCAAACCATTGCCTAACCGCAATTATTTGAATGTCTCTGAAATATTTCAGACTTAGAGCTTTTTTCCAAATGTCAAAAGGGGAAGGCAAAACATATGGCTTTGGAGCAATATGAAACCTTTTCTGCACAGGGAATGAGAAGTATTTTCATTGCTGTGGTTCTGGACACAGGTGACAGAGCCAAGAATAAGAAAAGAAAAAAAATATTGAAACTGTAGGAAGCACATCTGCTTGCTCTCCCAGTTAGCCTACAGCTCAATTATTTGTCTTGTGAAATGAGTTTTCCAGCTGAGAAGACAGGCAGACACAGGCCCACATGTTCAGGGGAAATCCTCCAAAAACATTTTTCTCTACTCAAGAGAATCAGTCGGGCTTAAGAAATAAAAGCCCTTCTTTCCAACTAGAGAGAGCTCTATGTGACAGAATACAAGGGTGCAATAAGCTCATATTTGGGAAAGCAATCTGACAGCGAAGCAAAAGCACTGCCCACTCGCATCTTGATATACTGCTGTCTGGCAAGACAGTTTAGTGTGCAGTTATCTTCCAAACTTATTGGAAGCATTCATATAAAGAAATTGTGCAGTCTCTACACATTATAAAGAAGTTGTAATGTAATGAATAGAGAGAAAGAAGTAGGAGTTGAAAGTAGGAGAGAAAACAGTGTGTTCCTCCTTTGACACTGAACTACAGTGGAGAAACCTCACTGCTTTCCCCTGAATGTGCAAGGTGCACTTTCTTAATTTTATCTTCCTCCAACATGAACACTTTTCAGTGTGCATGTTTAAACAAGAAGGCCTGACCTGTATAAATCCTTACACTGTGCACATAATCCCTTTCCTCTGGGAAAAGGATTATGTAAGCCTGACCTACATTTATGTTCATGTAACTGGCTTTTAGAAAAAATTTACATTTTCTGAGGACCAAGGCAGTATAAAAAACTATTTTGGGGAGAAAGCTGTGTGCCTGTGGCCAGCTCTCTCAGCTTTTCTGTACTAACTGTAAAATGTAACTGGGAATGTTGATCTGCATTTTGAGATTTATGGATAACAATTCTCAGCAACTATCTAAAGCTTATTAAAATATTCCACATGCAGGTCACTAACATGTCATTAACTGATGTAAATAAGAAAGCAAAGGAAAAAACAGATTAGGGAATCCCTAGAGAGTGGAAAAAATGAACAATTTTGCACCTATTAAATCTATTAGTGTGATAGGATAGGGAAGGGAAAGGTACAGGGGAAGAGGAAAGGAAAACTCCTTTCCCAGTTCATGTGTAGACTTAAAAAAATTTTAGACTGCTTTACATGAAATTCACAGTTGTCTTTAATTACCTGCCAAGATCTGGTTCCAGACCTCTGCAATTCCCAAAACAAGAGCTGAAGATGTGACAATCATCATTTAAAGGAAATCCTCTAAACAGGCATATTTCTGACATATCTCCAGCTCTTCTAAAGGGAATTGAATTTCAGAATACGGTCTAAACAGGTAAATAATAAAGAGCAAAAATTTCAAATATTTTTGCTTGCTCTGTGAGGACCAGCTCAGTTTTCAGTCTGCTCCTACATTCCAGTATTGATTTGGTATCTGACAACATTTTTTATTGATGCATTTTTGTCTTTTAAATTAACTTTTCAGTTGAGAGGAAACTAATGCAAGAGTCTGCAGTCTGACACTAATGGTAAACATTGTGAAGTTTAAATTCATCATTCTAATAGTCACTTAACATTTCTTCCATATGTCTGGCAGCTCTGAGCTATGCAAGCTCTTTCCCTGTCAAACAACCCAGTGAATCTGAAACAGAAAGCAACCTGATTTTACTACCTCCTGTTAATTTAAYACAACTACTGTTACAAATGTTGGCAATGAAACCCCAAACTCTACTGCTTTGGTGTTTCTTCATACTGCAAAATCTAAACAAGCATGTGAAGAATTTCTGAGTGTAAAACAAACTCACTCCAGTTATTCTTCAATGCAAGTCAGCAAACTAATGCTGACACTTGGAAGGTCCTAATCTGCTCTTCACTGCAATGAGGAGACACAGGTCCCTCCATGAAAGATGTTCATCTCTGCAGTGAAGGATGCTGTTTCCCCAAACAGTCTTACCCCTTCTCTCACCAAACCTTCCCAAGAGAAGAGCAAACGACGTGATCATCCATGCCACACACTGGCGGTGACTAAATGTTGGCAGACACTGTAAGAACCGAAATTTGAACAGCATGTTGCTACCAGTTGCACAAGCCATTGTGAAAAAGAAATAATGACATCAGGATGGTTTCATGTACCCTGAGGCAAGAGGAATCATGATACAGAGCAGTTGCTTTCACTTGGTCACTGTGTTTGCACATCAGGAAATCAAATAGGCCTGTGAGGAAAGGGCTAGAGAGCTACATCAAATGGAGCTTTGGTTCTCATCAGCATGTTCTCTTGCCTCCCCTGTAATTCTTCCTCTTCTCCTTTTTTTTATCCCTTATTCTTTCATGTACAGCTGCTGAAACAAACTGCATCATTTGTACATGACAAAGGAGGCATCACGGTCTAATGGACAGGGTGAAAAACCAAATCGATAGGAGGCAGCATTACATCCTGCATTATCTCTTCCTGATGCCTCAAGAAAAGCAAGTCACTTACAAGCAAACTGCATCTCTTGCTGCCTGAAAGGCTAGTTTATCCCTGCCAACCCTTTGTTCAGGAGGACAGGATAGCTTTTTTTCTCCTGTCCCAGGGGGACGTTCACCATGGGAGAAGAGCTGTTTATAATCACCACCAGAGGTTTTCTCTGGAAACTTGCAGCTGGGGGGTGAAGGGAAAATCAAAGTCTTTTTTTGTTTTCTCAGCCAAGGACCCCAGCCTCATCTGCACTCCTGAGGTTGCAATATTGGTTTCCACAGAAGGCAGGTGCCTCACATTGCTGCAGCTTCCTCTGAGGACTTTGTTGCCCTCTCTGGGACCAGCAGCAGCTGCTTATGTTGTAGTCTGGGATGAAGTTGCCTCTCTGCTGATTAGTTAACTAGACATGAAACTGTCCGTTGATGTCATTCAACTCCCTGGTCCATTACCAAAGTTAATACTGGCTTAAAGGTCTCACCTAGGCTCTGTTATTTGAAGAGCTACATCCTGCAAAGGTCCTGATGTTAAGATCGTAGTCAGATATCTGTTCTAGGGTCTTGATAGACGAAGGGACTCATCTCAGTTCCCCTCAGGATCCCATCCCATCTTGTGCATCTCAGCACCACCCCTCTGCCCTGCCCCACAAGAAACCTGGAAATGTATTTTCTGATGAAATTGTCTAACAAGTAAAGTACAAACAGGAAAATTCTGAGCCAGAGCTAATAATATTCAGAGCTTGTGGGAATACTAATAAGGATGGAAGGTACAGTAGGGTTTCTTTCTCCCCTTTCCCTTTTCTGTGTGCATGCACATACACATATCCACTTTTTTGTAATATAGGGACAGATTTTTCCATTATGTAACTCCTGTACTGCATGAGGATCCAGGTGGTTTATGTTTCTGTGATTTTTTTCCTCAAACCCCTATGGCTTTATTGCCTTTACTTAAAAAAGAATGCAACTTTTTTGTCATTAGTAGAGAATTTTTCCTTTAAATAYGAACAGCTTTAACAGTCTTTACATTTTTATCAAGTTCTTCTAGTCTATTTTAACATGATGCAATTGATTAATATAAGTACACTTTACAAAAAACACGTCTGGTGTTTTTTGTCTGGTCTAAAGCACAAATTCCCAAGAAACCTTACAGTGGAGCTAGCCAGCAAGCCAACTGTAAGCTCATCTAATCAGAAGCTGATACTCAAGCCTTGGGATAATTCGCATCTATCCCAGGGCATGGAACCACAACAGCCTTAGAAGCACCATCACCTCCTATAAATAAGTAGATAGCATATGTCCATTCTGACCATCCCAATGATTCTGTATCATTTGATAGCTTGGCCATAAGACACTTCTATCTCGCCTGGGGGAGGGGCTGAAGAACAAGTCAAAATACTCTAAGTGCTTTCTGAAGGATGAGCTATGAACAGTTAAATGGCAACTGCAYTTCAAGATCCTTTTTAACACCTTGATACAGAGATGAGGCGAGCTGATGAAATGTTGTGAAGTGCTAGCAGTACACCCAGGACACACAGTTCTTCTTAGTCACCAGCACAAACCACTATATTATTCCCATCCTTATTTCTCAATGTTTTGATGACAACTTGTGAAGCTCATACAGTGCAATACAGAGGTTGCTGATGGGCAGAGAGGGAAAGCCATGCCATTGGTCTGGCCTCCTTTAACTCTGCACACATTTGCAACTGGTACTTAAAGAGAGTTCCCAGATCCCTGCCAATGGTAAATGTTCTCTCCTATTCTCTCCAGCTGCCTAAGAGACCAAAAGACCCTGGTTGACAATCACTAGGAGGTTTTGATGATCCTTTGACAGGACTATAGCAATCTACTCTAGCTGGTCATAAAGTCTATCGCACAAAGGAAAATATAAGCACAATAAAAGGCTTTACTGTGTCTCCTTAGCAACACAAACAGGGGTGCCAGACCTGTGTTGTCCTCTTTACACTGGCTCCCCACAGCATTTGAGATCAAGCTCCAGATTTTGGTTCGCATCTTCAAGCCACTCATTGTTTTGATGATATGTGAAAGAATGCTCACCACCACAGGCTAAAAGATGCAGTTGGCAGTTTTATTCCTCTGACTGAAAGGAGCGGAAAACAGAACTTTTTCTGGTCTGAGGCTATGAAAAAATCTCTCCTAAGAATGAAGGACTATGTCTAAGCCACCCATCTCCTCACCCACATATAAATCCATTTCTCTGATGTGGCCTTTGTTATTAGAAATACCTAGCAATGCATACCCTTAAACACAAACTACCCTCCCCCTCCTCTGCCATTCCCTCCAAGTTTACTAAACCCCTTCTATTCAAAGCAAGCACATGCTTTTTCTCTGGAGAGAAGAAAAACCTAAAGAAAAAAGGACAAATGCTAGTAACATTACTTAATGTTGCACAAAGGATGTTGAGACAGACTTACATGCACAAAGATGTATTTATGGGCTCTGCAGTTAATGGCATATATTGCCTTTAACATAACTGTTACTTTGGGGAAAAAGACAAAAAGGAGAAAGAGAGAGACAGTGAGAGTGACAGAGAGACAAAGAAAGAAAGAAAGAGAAAAAAGGAATGAGAAAGGGAAATTGTTCTCCGGTGGCCAGCCAGGAAGAGAAGTGACATGGTCTCTCACACAAGCATCCTCTCCTGTGCAGCAGGTGATCCCCCATAATGCTTTTTCCATAGTAACTATATAATTTTCATCAGGATCTGCTCAAACTCCCTACTGCTTGTTCCTGCTTATTATGCTATTAGCACCAACAAAAGCAGACTTCATCGGGTGCAAGTACTGACTGGTTGTACAGCTTTGTGCATGCATATTTTTGGGCAATACTTATCAGCTTTTAAACGACTGTTACCTACTATGTTATTCACTATATCTTGTTGTCCTCTAGAACAGACTAAAAGCTACAAAACAAGGATTAGAAAAGGGGAGGGATGAAAAGGGGTGACTCTCACACTAGAGGCCATCGCTTTCCACGAGAACCTGCTATAACAACAGTAGTGGGTCGTGCAGCTGCAAGCCCATAGAATAACTGCACAAGAACAACAGCATGAGAGGAACAAGGGAGAAATCCTGCCACGACAGCTTCGCTTCGGAGTACAGAGGTGAAAGGTTGTGCATTTGCAAGCGAAAAGCAGATTGCAGTGTTACAAGCGAAAGACAGCCTGCAGAATTGCAAATGGCAGGCCCTTGGCAATGCAAAGGGTCAGGCACTTAAGGCACTGGGCAACACTGAAACACTTCTAGACAGTACTGCAGTGTGAACCTATACAGACTAGAACAAGAATTGACAAATGACTGTACTAACTTCCTATGCCTGTGACAGAATAATCATCTTTTTCTCTAGCTGGAGATGTAAAGAGCACACTGTTTCTCCATCAGAATAAAAAATATACAGTTTGCCCTTCTCAGCCATTCCTGGTACTCTGGACTCCATGTCTCTTACCTTGGCCAAAAAGCTTTCTGATTGGGAAGTGTTGTGATGCTCTTCTAAAGAAGTTTCCATTGGGAAAACACACCCTTTACTATTCTCGCACAGTCCCTTTCCCAGCCACAGACATTTGTGTAAAAGATTGGGGCACTGCCACAGCACTGGCCTTGTTAATGCTATTCACTCTGGAATCTGTTTATCTTCTGAGATGGCTTTTTATTCCATTCAAATTCAGTCTGGATTAAGTTTTGATAGGTACCAATTCAAGTAAGTGCTGTAAAAAGTGCAAAAAACCCAGCCCAGAATGTTGCAAGTGGGTCCTGATCCTCTGACTTAACTTGACCCTGAGAGAACAAAACAGGTTTTTACTTTACAATCAGGTTCTGTTCAGAAATTATTTATAATGGGTTAATATATGACTAATATATATCAACAGATTTTTATACACATGAGCAGCATATGTAAACTCTAGTTTCCACATCAGTGGAAGATATGTAGAAGAATCATAGAAACCTTGCTCACCTAGGGAATAGTCAGACTGCTTAGCATCTATTAAACACCTTTTGACTCTTTGTTAGTTTTCCATTAACCCATTATAAATAGAACCTTAATGTAAAGTCCAAACAAAGTTTATTAGGCATCTGTGTTTCATTTTCAGATTGCCATGAAGCAGTGACTACAAATTATCAGCAGATTAGAAAGTCAACATTTTTAACTCCCCCTCAGAGAATTTATCAAAACTAACGCCTTCGGGATTAAATAATAATAGCAAATGACAGTTTCTAGAATTAGATATGCCAAATCATTTATCATATGCAATAATTACCATCAACTTCAATTTGCAAAGATCAGACTGACATAAAGAAGTGAAATTATTAATGAGCTAACAATTCCATTTTCCCTTAGGACTGTAATTCATGAGACATTTAAGAAACTGATTGGTTTCATTATGATGGGTTCAAGGTAGAGCTGGCAGCAAAGAAGACAGCATATCAGACATGGAGAGACGTGGAGAATGACCCTCACCCAAGGATTCTGGCCAATAGGGGAATGAGTTCAGTACCTGTCCTGGCAGTACAGCGCAGTGCTTCACAGAAACCATGTGTTTACACTCAAAGAAAATAAATATTAGCAAAAAGAAATGTCTGTGGAATGTGAACCAGCAAAAGAGACTAATTATTATATGGAAGTGCAGGAAGAGCTGCGATTTGCATTTTCAGAGTATCTTGTCCAGGTAACAGTAAAACATACACGAGAGATCAACAGATCAAGTAAACTTCCAAGAAACAATTAAGCAATGTCACTAGCAGTATTACATAATTGTCTGATGAAAATTACTCTGCAGAGCATTTATGTTGAGATTCTCTCAGTGGTTTTCACCTACCTGTCTCCCTTCCATAGCTCCTCGCATTTCCTTGAACGTCGAACTAAACTCTCCAATGAAGTCATGCTTGCCGTTGGAATCCCAGTCCCAAACTATGCACTGGGGAAGGAAAGCAGAAAAGAACAGAGGAAAACATTTTTCTTCAGATAACAAACACATTTTATTGAAAAATACTACCAGAGAAATTATGATACACATTTGGTGGAATGTTTTATCTAGAAGGAAAACACAAGAGATATTAAAAACATATTCTTGTCAAGATCAAAATGAAATGACAAGTGGAATCTCAACACAGCTTGCTCTAGCAGCTGTGTGTAATGGTGTTGGCTGATGAAAGCAAGTTCATGTATTTAAAAAGAAATAATTCATTGATGGCATCTTTTACGCAGGTGCAAAAAAAAAAGACTGTCTATATTTGCATGTTCATGCTCAAATGCTGTCCTGAATGAGAGTAAATTACTTCTCTCAAGCTCTTTATAAATATCACTTAATTTTCAAGACATTAGTTGTAGTGGACAAACATTATTATTCTTATTTTTACAGTCAAAGATGGTGAGGAAGTAGTTACAGAGATCATTTTCTGAAATGGCTTTGAATTTGTACGCATCAGTGTTTGGTGCCCATACCTTGGCTGTTTTCCAGAGTTGCCTAACAGCTACTATTCAAACCAACTCCCAACTGGAAGTCATTCATAAAATCGTGCATAAACATGAATATCTCTATGAGTTTGAACCGTGAAAATTTTATTTACAGACATTGCTAAATAAAATTCAGCTAGTCAAGACTAAAGCACCTAGCAAAAACTACAAGATTTGCTAAATATTACTTTTAAAATTGGCCCAAAGACAACAAGGGGGCTTACAACCTTAAAGAACAGAATCCCAGATTCAGCCTCATGGTCTTGCTGGCTAAAGCTCACGTATATTGACAGAATCAGGAGACCTTTGCTGAAAACATCCTGCTAACAACCATCTCTGTTTCTTCTTTTTTCAAAGCAGAAATGCTTCAAAACCATCTCCATTGTCACCAGGAGTGTGCTGACATTTGACTATCAGATGGCTTTGAGGGAAACTTTCTCTCCCTTCTGAGGATCAGATTCTGCTAGGTCTGGGTCTGGGTGTGGGGTGAAGAACTGGGTCAGTGGGAGAGRTGGAAGAGCCGCCTGCTGAGAAAGGCAGGAGTGACACACAACCCAGGGCAATGGGGCAGCAGTTGTGGAGTACCAGACTTAACGACAGTGGGTTTTATCAGATCGCTTCATCCAAACCAGGCTCAGCGCCTCCAGCCCAGCCCTGATGGTCAGACGACACAGGAGAACGAGTGAGGTTTACTCCCCAGAGAATTCTCACACTCAAGTCATTTGAAGTTTGCTTGGTCCAAAGGGACACTTCGAATTTACACAGTAGGGGACTGGAAATCACTGGATCTTGACTGGACATTGAGTGTTAAATCTTTYTAGGAAAGAACTCTAGTGAAACAGACTTCCATGTCCCCTGGCTACGGCTTCTAACCAGCCTGTTAATGTGGCACTGTTTAGATTCTTTTACATAAATTCTACCAGAGGTGTTAAACATACGAATAATTCAGCCAAAGTCAGTATGTGAGCACTGTAACCAATCCCTTTTCACTGGACCACGAAACCAGTGGTTTGTGAATTCACTTTGCCGGTAGGGGAAAAGATTCAATAGCAAACTTGAGGTATGTGCAAAATAATCAAATTCTTTGAGTGGGAGCAAAAGGATAAAAAACTTTCAAGAGAAAGACTAACTGACAACAATTTAACCCACTACAAGTGGGGTCTTATACAAAGTCTCCCATAATAGATTCTCACCATCTAACATCCTCCTAAAACAGCAGTAAGTCAATAAATGGCCTCTTCTGCACAAAATGTTTGTCCATGTCAGGTGCACTGACTTCAAGCATAGCTTGGAAGTTATTTGATCTATACATCTAAGCCAGTTTCCTGAATTTATCATGCTACTGAGTGCCCAGGAACCTCAGCTGCCTTTGTAAAAGGAACAGAGGTGGTGATTTCACTAAATTCATGCACAGGACTACTCCAGGCAGTATACCACCACATACTTTAAGTTCCTTATTCATAATTCCTTTAGCTTTCTTTTGAACTTTCAACACTGTTCCACTTAGCCTCATGAAGGGGCTTGGTTTGATGCAGGGAGAATTTCTCTGATCCATACTGTAGATGTACAGCAGCGCTACAAAGGACATAGGGAAAGAGTATAAGCACATCTCATATTGCTCCAGGCAATAATCATTTGAAATAGTTCACTGGTCAGGCAAATCCCAGTTCTTGAGCACTTTCTCATTTTTCCATCTTATCGCCTGCAATTTTGCTTACTTTTTTCATGTAGAGATCCCAAAAGTAAGGAAGATCTTGAGATGAAAAAGAGAAAGTATTTTTCTCTAAGACACAGACATCCTTTTTAGCAGCTTTGACCCTGGGGGTGGAGGGAGTGTTTGTTTATAGATTAAGTTTTATACAACAGTAATCAAATAGGACTGGGTTTCTGCTTCTGATAGTGGTAATGTTGCCTGAAACATAATTAGACACAGTATTTTCATCACTAACAGCCCTGGTGAATTCTTTATGATGAAATTCTCATTAAAGAGTCCTATGCATTTGTTGTTAACTGATTTTTAGAAGAGCAGGTAACAAAAAGCTACAACAAAAATAGAATTTAATTTACAAAACAAAAACAAAAACCAAACCACTGAAACCATTTCTGTTTCATAAGTTGAAACTGCTTCATTTTCTCTTTATGTGAATTTTCTTATTAATGTTAGCCATTTTTTATTGAAATTACTTTCTAAATTTTTCATTGAAGAAAAAAATGGGTTTCAGAGATGAAACACTACTTAAAGAGATTTATCTGTAATGACTCTGCAAATAATTTAAGATCCTAAAAGTAACACTGACTRAAAAGATTTGTCAAAATGCCATAGCAAAATCGATGTAAATATGCAAAAAGTATAGTTTTAGTAATGCTTTTCAAAAAATGCTTTTGAAAAAAAGGCCATTTGTAAAAGGAAAAAAAAAGCTTTTATTGTGAAAATTTTTAAACCAGCTTTACTTTTCAGGTTCTGACTTTAAACTCCATTGGAGCATAAACAGAAGAACATACTCAATGTTATCACAGACCTCCAGGAAAAGATACTTCGAAATTTTTTTTTAGGATTCTACATCTTATGAAGAGGGAAAAGCTCTGACTGCTGATTTGGGGTTAGAATTTKAACTGGAGATAAGCAAAATTAAATTACATTTAAGATGGCCACCCAAACAGGGTCTGCTTGTTTTTTCAAGCTAGAGGCTTTCTAACTTTAGCTTTCAGAAAGCCAGATGGTACTTTAATCTTCATACTGGCTTCATGGAAAAGGAAAAAAATTACAGTATTATCTCAGTGCCATTTACACAATTACAGCTAAGGGAGAAAGGGGGTTCCTGCAAGTACATCCATTACAACTTCTTTTCAGTTTGACATTTGGCCATAGAAATTAATTGCTACTCTCTGACAAACATGTTGTATATATTAATGATTCTGCATTTCAACTGTATATGAAAAGTAAACTGAAAGCGTCCTAAGGCCCAGAAGTTATTAAAAAAATCTGCCCAGAGAAAATAAGCAGGGAACAACTTTGCAAAATCTAGAATCAGATGAAGACTACCGATGATAATCAAAGGATTATTTCCTTAACTATGAAATATTTTTAAATACCTTTTTTTTTAGGGTAGCCCTATATGCTTTTCATATCAAATCCTCCACAAATATTCCTTTACCTTTAAGTAAACCTTAGTGTATTCTATGGTCTACTTTCTTGCAGGTTCCTTAAGCAAATGATTAATAGTATATCTACAATCTATTAAAAGTCTCATTAATTTAAGGAGGCTTTCCATATGCTTAATTTTAAATGCTCTGGTAAATCAGTGTTCAGGCAACTGGTGAAAGAATTTAATCTCTGACCCATTGGTTGCAAGTTCAAATAAAAACTTCTGACTGTCTAATCCTGGAGGGTGATGGAATGGCACTGGCTGAAAAGATGGAGAACATTTCCCATCCCTGAATGCCCTTTCACCACACCCAGCATCCCTGCCAGCTGCAAAGAGAGGAAACATGGCCTCAAGCTCTCTCAAGGAATGGCACGATTCCTGACTGATCTAACCAGCCAACTCTAGGTAAAAGAGGACATCAAAAGCATCAGTTGTGGGAATCTAGATCTTCATTCCTTCAGCTTTTCTTGCAAGTGCCCCAAAATGAAAGGTTTCCTTTCAGGTTGAAAATGAACTTTTTCACTGGGAAGAGGGAGAAGGGTCTGTTTCAGAAAGAAAAAAATATTTCAGGTGGATGCAGATGGAACTTTTCTCTGACTTTATTTCTGTTCAGCTGTCTCACCAAAGCTAGATATTGACAATACTCTGATTACAAAGGGACATTCTGAGTAGCATGAAAGGAAAACTGTATTGGCACTGGAGCTGCAACAGCACAGGCTTCTCTGACTGCACTTCCTAATGCCTCCCAGAACCTGTCAGCTAGATTAATCACACCACCTCTGCAGGGACACCAAATTCACTTGCACAATTTTTGATTTTAGATGATTTCCACAAAAATATCATTTGGATTTTATTAACCATCCCCCAGCTCCAGCAAATACTGATGTTTTGCACTGCAGCCTAGATAAGAAATAAAACTATTTCCCCATTCAGTGTCTCCCAAAGAGTGAGGTAGGTTTCCTGTGTGAGAATTCAACAGCAAAATAAGAATTCTTACCTCAGATCCAGACCATATTATCCAAATTCAAACATTATTTTTTAAAATTTAATTTCTGTGACCTGACTCGAGACAAGAAAGAGGTGTTCCAAGTCTCAACATGAGACTCAGACTGCATTTTCACTGACCAAAACTCCCATGTGTTTATGACTCTTCTGTCCTCACCATCTTATTTATCTTTGTCTTCTGAACATTAATAAAGACAAAGCATGTTCCTTAAACATATGGAGAACTAAGCAAGAGCAAATACTGACCAATCTAAGTGTGTGTTTGTGCGTGGGCATGCACAGATACTGGGATTATTTTCCCTATATAGCTTCAGGGAAATGTTTAAAGTGGTTTGTCTCCATTAGGATTTCACAGTGAGACAACTATTATATACATAGTGCCTTAGCGCAGAGGTAATGGAGAGTCTTSTAACTTAACCTGACAATTTATGAACCAGTCCAAAATATGCTCCRAAGGTTAGTTGTTAACAGACTGGCAGTGAGTCTTACGACTAAATCCCATCTGGAAGCAGCTGACAGCCAGACCATGGAAATGTACTTCTTGAAAATAATCTGAGTTTCCTTCAGCCAGTCAGACACTGCAGCTTGCAGTATACACAAAGACAGCAAAAACTAGAAAGCTGTGCTTATGCACAAAGGTCGACCGATTAAAGTGTTTGTATTATTCATCCTGGTACTACCTTGCCACCTACCTGGAGAGGCAGAGCGTTGGACGACCGAGCTAAGTACGTAGGACCTTACTTAACTTAAAGCACTTCACAAACTTGGGATGAAAAGAGACTGGCTTGGGTGAGAGAGAAGGCCAAATCCATGGTTTATTCTCCAGCTGCTCTGTGCTAGCCAAAGGGCAAAGCAGCCAGGAAGCCTGTGGCCCCCAGCAGCCAGAGTAGTCCCTTGAAGAGGAGCTCCCTAGTCTGACCCAGCTCTGATGCAGGTGAGATCCTAGGTCATATATTGCATGAAGAATGAGATTTTTTGTGTGTGCTCTTACTTCAGTATCTATCCCTGAGACTCAAGAATGAGCTGAGGGGATAATACCTTTTAAGGAAGAGAATTATCCTTAGTCAGGGATTGCAGGCATTTCGTAGACACAGTTTAGGGCAACAGTACTGAACAAGAGTGGCTAATTAAATTCTGATCAGAAACTATGTTGGGTAGCTTTTTCCTTACGTTTCTGTAGAACAAGTTATCTTGTGACTAGGCAGGAAGGAGAGCGCTCATTTTTGGACCTGAATGTAATAAATTACAACCCTGGCAGTTGTAACACATTTGGCCATTTAGCTCTAAACTAAAATAACCTCACAGTAATTTTTAGGTAACAGTTCATGACACTTACTATCTCTCCAAGAAACAAAGGCTTGAGGCAGATGTAAGTGATCTGCCTGCTTCTGCAATCACACTGAACTGCAGGTGGTACAATGTGGCAAAAGGCTGCAAACAGAAACTCTCCTTTGGTTCATTCTCCGGGATTAATGACAACATTAAAAAAAATGGTTTAGAAAAGCAAAACAGAGACGATGATAAAATTCTCAAAAAAAATTTACTTCATTATCAAAGTGATTTTTCTGGAACAGGCTGTCTCTTATCTCAGTTATTATTACTTGATAATGAAGTAAACCTCCTACTGTACCTCCCTGAAGTATACGTACCCCACTTACAATACTTCAAAGCAGTTCTTTTTAAAGGAAGGCCTTTATCCATTATCTAGCCATTCTCCTCACTTGGTTATGAGAAAAGCTATGCAAAATCTTCATTATAAAAGCTAAGGCACTTAACGTTATCCTGTTTCCGTATTCATGATGTCCCAAGACCAAATTCTACGTTTATGCACATCACAATCCTGGATTACATGTTGGAGAATAACTATATCAGAATTTGGTCTTTCCTGCTTTACATGAAATTCTTCACTCTGGGGCTTTTTCAACCAAACTTGTCATCACTCAGTTTTCTCTTTTCAGTAGTTGGACTTCTGCAAAAATTTAAAATAAACTTTTTGTGGCTCATTTCAGATTTCCTCTGAAGTTGGGCTGTGGTAATAATAGAGTGAAACAGCTGAAATGAACCATTATTTCTTGTGCATTTCTACCTGGCTGAAGTAAAACCTTCTCCACAGCACTGTAGAGAAAATACTTGAACTTTTCCACTCAGAAAAGGTATCTCCATTCTTTAAAATATTTCAGAACTACTCAAAAAACTGGACTAATAGGGGGAAAAGGGCTCACACCCTACACTTATTCTGATAGGCTATTTGCAGCCTTAGTGAAGACAACCTAGAAACAACTTTCTAAATTTTCTTCCTGACTATAGAGCCTCATTCTTTTTGAGAACTACAGCTCCTGTTCTGCAGAATTTGAATCGACTATATGATGATCATCAATGCACCAGCAAAGCTGGATCTGGTCCACAAAGATTAGGTGAAATCCTGGCTCCGTTACAGGCAATGAGACTTTTACCAATAAGCTTCACCACATGCCAGGATTTCATCAATATCTTTGTGCCTCCCATACAGGGATGGTGGTAATTGATACGTTAAAAGTTGACAGGGTTGTATTGGATTCAGATCCTTTGCCTACTGACACAGAAGGAGACTTGAGACAATGCTCATTGATAGCTTTCTCTTGGTTAAAAGACAAGTGATTCAGCATTCCCTTTGATATGCTGCAGTAAAACACAAAAGAAATCAAAACACAAAGAAAAATAATATTCCCGTAGATCTAAGAACACAAGAACACAAGAAGTTTGATTTTAAAATTATTTGCCTGGGAGAGAAGGAGAGGGAAAGGAAATTCTTAACCAGTTTTCTAAAACAGTTGCAGGTCCTCTGATTCAAAATCAGAGTAAGTAGTCTTGTTTTATTGATAGCTGTGATACGATACCAGCCTAAGCCTATTTCACTTCTTGCCAAATGAAAAAAGGAACCATTTGCAGAACCATCATCACCAACCCAGTCTCCCTTTACCACCACTGGAGATTTGAGCACATCCGCACCGTGCAATTAGGGGAAGCCTCACGGTTGGATGTTATCTCTTCTTGACAGCTCACAGTAGTAAGAACCAGTAGGGTCATTTCAAAGACAATTACTTGAAACTGTAGCTTATTGATTACTATTATTTGTATTACAAGGGTGCCTAGGAGACTCAGTAACGGATCTTTCACTCTGTTCGGTGCTGACAAATGCACCTTTCAGATATTCCCCTGAAACAGGGAAATATGCTGTAGTACATTGCATCATTTAGGGTACCACTTACAATAGGATTTTCAGTGACTCTGTAGGCTTCAATGGTGACAACATAGACAAGCATCTACTTTGCAGCCACAGTTAGGTTTATGTAAAAAAATCCTCAGTTTATATATACAAGAAACTGTGCAGTTGCTAATCAGGTTCACTGTGTTTGTGAATGCATGCTTTTGTTGGTACACTGGCCTAAAATAGATGTCTGTGTAGCTATAAATCATTACCTACAAATTTATTAGAAACTAGGCTTTCTCTATGTTAAGGGCAAAGAATTCTATGTTAATTACAACATTCCTTTTTTTATCTTCTCATCCAAAGCACCCCTAGCAACATAACATGAAACAAGAAATGAGATAAGCTTGAAGTACCCTGTTCATATTCATGAAGATTCATTGTCTAACAGATGAGACAGGCTGGGACACTTTGAAAACAAATACGTAATGGTGACGTTCCATCTGAATCAACTGGATTCCAGTTTTTCAGCCTATGTCTTTGCCTTGATAGTCCACAATATAATGTGTAGCTTTTTCATACATGACATAATAAACATGCAAACAATAGCTCCTTTTCAAACACTGCCCTAAGGCTCCTTTTTTGTTTCATCAGTAAGATTATTAATGTTCACACAGTTTTCTCGATGAGTATCACTCCTCCTATTTCACAATCTGTTTTGCCCCTATGCAAAGGAATCTCTCTTACAAAACTCTTGTGATAGATCAGTGTACTGAAACACCGGTGCCTCCCCTCATTACCAACATGTATCTGAGATTTGTACTCATCTGATTAGCAAACAATGCCCTGCACACCACAACAGGCATTGTTTATCGGCAGCCCTGTTTGAGGTACCTATTGGAGAAGCTGCAGGCATGTCACTGAAATTTATCATAACTCACGGGCACATAATCAAAGAGCTCTCAGCCAGAACAGGACTCTATCCAATTCTCACTGTTCACTTTTGGTCCCTAGAAAACACTCAGGATAGCTTTATCTTGCACTCTGAAAGTCAGCAGATGGAAATCAACCATTGTCTTACACCTAGAACAGAAAAGGAAGATGATGATACTTGGCAGATAGTGTACAAAATGCTCTTCTCCACTAGAGCAGCATGAATCTGTCCCCAAACACCACTTGTAATAATGACAAGTGTTTCTACAAAGTGACTGATTACACTGTTTTTTCTGTTGTCAGTCAGTGGGGGAGTTAATTACACATTTCTCTTGGATATTATTCCAAAAGAATGACTTGTTAAACAGCATTGGGGTTAATGGCCCTGAACTGGTGACTCTATTTGGTGGATAATATCACAGTATGTAATAATACCACAGTATCTATAATACCATCAGTGGAGGTGGCTCTTCCCAACTTTGGGTAACTTATAAAACTAACACTGGCAGGAGTTTTGTTATGGAATTTTTTTTGTATAAAGTGGGTAAAAAATCAATTAAGAAATAGGAAGCAACTCTAAATGTTTATAAAAACAATATTCCAAACCATGTTTCCTCATGAAAATCAAGAGTTGAAATGTTTAGATTTCTAGATTAATTAGAGACAAAGTGCATTGAATATAGAAGCCAGTATAACTCAAATAGCTAAAATCATATTAGAGGTCAAGGTTAAAGGTTAAACCTAAGATTCAGCTAAGGGTAAAGGCCTGGGAGAACAAAGGTCAAAATATTCCTCTCATATGAACATACATGATTTTTCAAACCCATTCTTGTGAAACTTCTACTGAATACTCTGCATTTGTTACAGCAGTCATTACTGTGTGTGAATAGTCTCATTTCTTTTTTTCTTTTTTTTTCCATCCGAGTTTCAATTAGTGTCTTCACACAGACATGCTGTTGTTTCAAGGAGAACCCTTCATGTATCTCCTCTCAACTATTACATAGATTACATATTTAAAAAGAAAACCACCAGCAGTTCTCCTTTAGCACAACTCCTGAGTTAGCCTTCTGGCTAGAGTCTTATTTTATCTCCTATGTTGTATCTACTGTTGAATTCATCTCCTGCGAAGACCCTGAGAGCATCTCTGGGAAGAATCTAAAACATTGTCCTCCCACAAGCTCCTGCAGCACTGTAACATCAAAGATTTCCAGTAAGAGTTAAATTAAGATCATGACATGGTGTCTGGCTCTTTCAGAAAAGATCACACACCAGTTAAATAGCAGATATTGTCCTGTTTCTTGGAAGCTTATGAACAAACTAAAAATGTGAAACAGACATTAGCACTGTTGATATATAGCATATCTTTTATATAATTGTTCAGATCTACTTTTTTGTACACATACAGTAACCTACTTTCTGATTTTTATTCTTTTACTAGGTAGAAAATAGGCTTTAACAGACTACATTAACTGCCTGCCTAAATCTATGCAGATTTCCTTTGTGCAATCATTTTCTATTTCTTTTCTCCCTGCATCCATTCAAGTGTTTTACAAATGCTTCCCGTAATAAAACTTTTCAGTAACTACTCAATGTTTTCTTGGTTTATCTCTTTTAACAACAAATGTGAGACTTTCTTTGAGCAAACATGTAATATGGTGGGATGGAAACGAGACTGAGCTCACTGGGCCCACTGGCCCATGAATACAGGGCTCCTGCAGTTGCCCATCAGGCCCGTTTCCAACATCTTCTGAAAGTCAGGAAGGAGCAGGCTGGAAACCCCAGGCATCCAGTGCAACAAATGCCTAGAGGCCTGGGAGACCCAAAGCTTCTGGAATATATGAAAGGGTTGAAAACAGAAACTTCTTCTGAAAGAAGATTTTGAAAAGACAGGGATGTGGAGGGAAGGAAGAAAAACTGAGGTAGAAAATATGCAGAGGAAAATAGAACCACTGAGGTTTCCATATGCGTGAAAGGATCTAGAAACCAGGTGAAAGCCTGACCCTAGTAAGATAATCGAGCACTTTGCTATAGCGTCTAGATCCTTCCCCTGTGAAGAATGGGACTTGGGAAAGATGGGACATTATGGAATTTATACACTGTCTAAATCAACAGTGAAAGTCATATCCTAATATTTTTTAATATTAATATTATTAATTCTTCTCTCATCCTTGAGCAAGGATAAAGGATGTTACGTACAGGTACACTCATAAGGAACTCAGTTACATATACTGGAACTAAAAGGAGGAATCTGACAGCTTTCTATGAGGGGAAGAACATTTCTAGGTGACATATAGTCTGCTGCACACAGAATGCTCCAGAAAGGAGTGCAGGCCTAACGGGGAGTGTGACAACTTTTTGCCAAATACGCAAAGCACAGCATGAGCAAACAGCAATTTATTTGATTAATTTAATCTCCCTCTTCTGAAATGTCTACGAACAGATGATGATTTTTTTTGAAATGATATATTTATTTTGAAGAGTTTCCGTGATTATCCTGTTTCTCACTTGTGAGCAATTTGTTGTGACTAAGCAAAGGTTCGAAATTTGGTACTAAACAATCTCAACCAAATTCTGACGTATTCACAACGCAGCAAAACGAAAGAGTCCAAAGTGCCCAGACCCAGTGATGAGAAGGCCAACATTAAGATTTTCAGAAAGAACAACCCATTCAAATTCAGTTTCTTGGCATGTATAATAAAATATAATGTTGTTTGTGTCGCGCTTATCCTTGGGGTTTCTCTGTCTTCACTGAACTGCTAGATTTCTAACAACTACCTAGCAATTTTGAAAATATTACAGTATTCAACCACCTCCCACCTGTAAAATAAGCAAATAAAGGTTAACGCCTAATAGAGGAACTGAAGCATGGTTATAATCACTGGTTTACAAATGAGGAGGGTAAGATACACCTTCACCCTATCCCATAGTGCCAAGACTTTGCCAGAAGATACTAGCATAGAGAAATACGCTGAGCAAGCTGGGCTGTGGCCTGTGCTGATGTTATTTGGGCAAACCCTTAGGTAAAAGGATTGCAGGGGGGATTTTCCAGTACAGGGCCCAGGCTTCAGATTCAGGTTGGGACTCAAGCTTGCTGCAAAAAAATCCTGCTGCAACTCTTAAGTACTGCTGCTGCATTTGAAAAATGCCAAATTATTTCTTCAAAGGACAAGAGAGCTGACCCTGTTTACTGGCCTAATTCCAGCAAAGGCAATTAAATTTCTACCATCTCAACAACCCCTGCAGTTCAGACTGGTAACAGCATTATTCATGGCTTCCTGCCCTGAACTGCCATTGAGTGCTTTTGCGAGCTCTTGAGGAGCTCACCCCCAACTCACCCCCAGAGATGGTTGCCTATCAGCAGCACCTGAAGCCTTCCTCATTTGCAAGACTTTGGGATTACTGTGTCAAAAGCAAATAAAAGCCAAGACATTCACTGCTTGCTTTTCTATCATTATGTCTCATCAGCTGAAGAAAATCCAGGTCTAGACCCTTTTTGTTGTTGTAGATGACTAGGTTGTTAAGAGGAAGTTAAAATACTTAAATTTCTCTTGCAAACAGCGCAGGAGAATGAAATAAAAACATTTTACATATCTTCCCATTTTCTATCTCCTTCTCTGCACTTCAAATAAATCCTCAGGCTATAAAGGAGCTACTGAGATTAGAAGAAAGAAAATGGCTGACTGCCTGTAAACTTTCCTTCAAATAAAAATCACCTTTCAGAATGACCCGTTATCAAGTTAATACTATCCAGTAACACACCCTTTGCCAGGCTGAAGAATGCTGCAGAAAAATATTATAACACTGAAATATTTTTATAACATATAAAACTTGCAAACAGATTTGTAGAAAAGCGGCAATGTCTGCCATCTCTGGGTTTGGTAGAGGGCTCAGATGATTTGAAAACACAAAGAAATGCAGTGTTTTGGAAAAATGAGCCTAAGAGTGTAGCTAGCTCTTTAAAGCCAAATTTCCAAAAGGTGAGGTCCATGTTTGCACTCCAAATAAATGGTAGGAAGTAACAGTACTTAGATATCTAAGCATCTTCTCTGAATATGCAATCAGGTACTTAGATTGCATAAATGACCATAATTATGCCACAAATAAGAGGCCTGGTTAAAAATGAGCTCATAATTCATTCCCTAATGTCAATATTTTGTCAGATTAATGTGCAATTTCCTTTGTGTTTAGGAAAATGATGTAGGTGTGGACATTCTTTCATTACTCTGGTAGGTGAATTACAAAACTATCATTAAAATAATTACCAATGGAAGAAGCAGGGGAATCAAACATTTAATTCAATGTAATTATAACCCCTGTTCCCTCTTAATGTCGGTGATTTATCTCACTACTATTAAAGGAAATAAGGACACTTAAGTAAAACAAGTGCCTGTATCAATAGACAAAGAAACAGGAACCTACCCAAAGAAGAATATTCAGGCAGAATAAACTGATTAGTCTAACTGGTCAGCTGATAGTCTCTGAAGACTACCATGAAATATAAGCAACCCCCCCCCCCCAAAATAAATACTAATTACATCCTATTTAACAACCACAACTGGAACTAACAAGATTTTTGAATATCTTCTCTATTTAATTATGTTTCTTCTCCCAGGTTCCCAAACCCTGTTTGCACATCTGTTTGCGCATCTTCTTGTGCACCTTTTCTCTGTTTAGGTTGCCACTGCTTAGAGATGTATTTTCCTATATTTATGTAAAGCACCAACAAAGTAATTTATTGTATCATTAACAACAGTGAGAAGGAGAAGGAAGAAAAAGCACTGAAGAACATGTCAAAACCCACATATTAAATAATAATAATAATAATAATAATAATAATAATAAAGAATTCCTAGCAGAATATTCTGTAGTTTGGCATACTATTAAACCTTTGGCACTGGGAAACAGGTTTTCCTATAAAAATCAGAAGAGAAAAACCCACCAGACAGACTAGAAGAACAAAAAAGAAAATCATGAACCAGTTAGTCATTCTATTTTACCTTGTTAGTAAAAATAAAATCTCTCAAGTTCAAACATAATTTAGCCAGGGTACAGGTTTTCCTTATCTATGATGTGTGCACAGGGACTGAAATCTGCAGCAAAGTGTTTTAGCAGGTTCCAGCACCCTTGGTATCATAAAGAACTGCAGAGGATAATGTTAATGAGCCTTATCAGATGCTTTCAACAAGTCACCAACTCAAAGATTCTGGTTTCGTTGACTTCATTTTCAAGGAAATGAGTAAGAAAAATGAAGATCTTATTATGGTAACGAAAAAAAAGCAGCTCCTCTTACAAATGATTTCTACAAATGACTGGCTATTCTGTTATCCTTCCTGTTACTGTGTTCAATGGTTTTATTATTGTGAACCACAGTATCTGAAACCATTTGTATAAGGTTCTGGACTGCAGGTGGCACCATTATGTCATTATGAAATGAAACAACATTATTGCTCAGACTAGTAAATCTAGGAGGCAGCATGGAGGAGTCTAACCTACTTAGCAAAGTACTTTATACATTATGAATACAAAGCATGCAATCTAATACTAGTCATATACGGGGAAAAAAATTCTCTCTGAGGCAAAGATTAGGAGGTATCATCTGATACAAACTGTCAACATTAGCTGTAGTAAAAGGAGCTATATCTGTTACACCAGCTGAGAATCTGTCCCACTGACCTTCGATGGCCTTTGAATATGGCCCCCAGAAAAAACACCCACGAAAAAGAAAAATCCTGCAAGCATAGTGACATGGAGTCTCTGTCTTTAAAACAGCTGGTTAGAAGTAGAGCAGATGTCACCTCTCCAACATGCAGTTAATTCTGCTGTAGATGTTGATGAAATGAAGAGCAGATTTAATGATGAAAAATCAAGCTGTGACATTTTCAGGAATGTTATACTGCTTACAAAGTATTGATGAACCTGTAGAAATATTACATTCCTATTTTACAAAAAGAGTAAGCAATGAACCAGGAATACATCCTGAATACAACTACCATCCTCCCCAAATCTGACCCTATTCTAGTACATACAGATAATGAGAACTTTGTGATGGAGTTGGCAGGAAAAGGATGTTGGCTTCATACCATTCTGCAACAGAGCTACTTGGAAAAAGAGGGAACACTGCACACTTTATTTTGTGCTATGAAACATATGTTAGACCTGTGTCTAAATCTAAATCACATCACAAACCCTGGCAGCTCTACAATCAGCACAGACTTTTCTCCACCTTTCACTTGCATACACAGAAAAGTTTCCAATTTGTGCTACCTCTGTTGTGTACAGAAACACACTGAGTCCCAGATGACTTTTAGCTTCTGCAGAGCATTCAAAAGAGGTACTTCTTGGTATCAAGACCACCAGCATGAAAGGTGTGGAGCACAAAACAGCATTCACTTCGCTCAGGTGTATAGCAGTATGTCAGCAGYTTGCTTCACTTTCAATTTTCTGTAGTATCATCAGAAGCGTTTTTATAAGTCAGTAACAGCTGTCAGTCTCCCTATAAGCTAGCCCCCACCTATCTAGTTTGATCAATTATTCCAGAGCTTTATAAAGTTTCCCAGGGAGACCTCCTTTCGACACAGTAGAAATATTGCTGCTAAGTAGTCAGCCAGTTAGCAGTCATGGTATTAAGGTGAGGCTGAGTAGTCAGTGGCACTCCAAGTGAAAATATGGTATGCAGGAGAGAATCTCTCAAGAAATATAAAGAGAATTGGTAGGTAACATTTTATATGAATGGGTCTAGAGCACTCAAGCTTCATAGAAACCTTACGGTATTCCAGAAAATACGATATTATATAGGACAGAAACTTCTCCAATGTTTGTCACACATTTTGCTTTCCAACTGCCCATACAGCAGCAATAGGCTTAATTCCAGAAGTGTATGAAGAGCTAGCATGGTCCATAATGGGCCCTCAACTAACTGAAATCAGATCTCAAACTGGAAGTGGATTGCTCATTTTGATGTTATAATTTCATTTCAGTATTGCAGTATGCAAGCACAAGCTGAAATAAAATACAAAATTTACAGAAAGATGTCAACTTGAGAACTGTAACTAAATTCTCAGCATCTTCGTGCTGCCTCTGGTTGGAGAATATATTTACAAAATGCTTCACATTCTGAAATTATCTATAGGTACCTGAGCACAGGATGCAGTGTCTGGAATTCTTACAATAATTCAGGGCCGGGGGTTAACTTCTGTACCTTTGTTTACTCATCTTAAAAAAGGAGGTAACAGTACTTAAGMTGGCTAAGTATCTTTTACAGATCTTCTAATGAAGATATCTCCAAGAAAGAGGTATTCTCCCTTTAAAGGGAATCATTTTATTAAGCATTACAAACTCATCGCGCTATATTCCTATTCCCTTCAATAGTCAGTGAACAGTCTGGCTATCCTGTACATCTCTAAGATCCTTCCTGATACACCTGTTACTGATAGCGTTTTTAAATAAAAACCTTTTTTCTAATGAGAGCATGGAGGAAAACGTCTGCCTCTCCCAGGAGGACTTTCAGGATTTCAGAAACCTCCCTGTACTGTATCAGGACAAACCTAAGAGGGTTCATATTTCTCTTAGGTACTGAGTGAGGGAATAGAAAACAGTATTTCTGCTCTGTGGCTCGGACACTTTTTGCTTCAACTTCCTCTTCCACCATTTGGCACACTTTTCAGTGATCAGCTTGATCCACCAAGAGAGGAGCTATTGTAGGCTTCTGCTCAGTGTCTCTCTCTTATTCTTCTCTGTTGGAGCTGTTTCACTTTGCATAAACTTTTAAGTATTTATTAAGGCAAGGTTTTGAATCTGAGTTTCTCACATCACAGGAGAGCATTTAAATACTGGATGATAGCCTTCCTCTTGTGCACTCCCTCTGGTCCAATTAAGAAATGTGGATCTGCTTGAATAGAAAAGACTGGGAGAAATCAGCTCTCAATTAGACAATGTGCAAATGACTTGTATTCAAATGGGTTTTCCACATCTCAGCCAGCTGTTCTCATTCATTGGCTGTTGCAGTGCTAATCTCTCTCCCTTTTTCTTTCTCTCTCTCTCTCTCTCTCTCTCATTCTCACCAAAAATTCCAACCTTGCCTAAAATATTTCTCCAGGAATTTTTTTGTAAAAATAGGTGTATTTCCATGCATTTTCAGATATGATTAAATCAAAGTCTTCCAGTGAAGAACCATCTAAGGAAAACATCTGTTTATGCTTAACAGCACTGCTGTTGGGCCAGTGCTCTCTGGTTCTAAGCATGGTTCGAACACTGTCAACTGTGTGATCTCAACCAAATTGCTTACGTACAGATTATCACTCTTCCTATCCACTAGCACCAGGAAAAAAATGGACTTAAGGTGCAGAATTCCTTCCCCAAGCTGCTTCTGTGGCATTGTTCCTACATTAAACTAAAAGTGTCCTGTCAATTGTCCCAAGTATTATAATATTTTTAAGCTTGGCATCCTGGAGTCCTGTGAATATATCTCAACTCATATATATATATATATATATATATATATATATATATATAAAGGCTTAATCTTTATACCTATGGGGAAAAGTTTGAAAACCTGAATGCCAATGGGAGGCAAGTAATAATATTTTAAAATGTCATGCTTTTGTATCAGTTGTGTAACCTTCTGAGATCACATTCATTCTTTTGAACAATGGGGCATCTGAGTAATGTCAGTCTAGCCTCCCATTTCCCTAGCTGTCTCCAGGATGGTTGTGTGGTTATTAATGACTTCATATCACAAATATACAGAATAATTCATTGCAGAGTATTTCAAAATCCTTGAAGGAAATGCTCAGAATAAATCCAGAACATTAAATCTATTAAGTAACTGCGTTAAGGAGCAACACATTAGTTCCACATATTAAAATGGTGAAATAAAGAAATATATTTAATGAATGAGCTAGAAAGCTACAAAGAAAATGGTTCCTTTCAGTGGGTATGACTCTATTCTTCTACACACTCACATAAAAATGGCCATAAAATTACCATGGTATACGAGCTGAAGTTATGAAATCAAATGCAGCCAACAGAAGTATCTTTTGGTGATGTGTTCACAGTGTGTTAGAAGATGCTGTGTTTGAGGAGAACTGAAAAATACTACAGGAGTTAATCAAACACAACAATTAATCAGCTCCTACCATGAGCAAAGATCCCTGCCTCTGTCTTTTAAAATTAAACAAACAGTCAATTTTGCAGACAGTTTAGTACAGAGGGGGCTTAGATGTAAATTTAACAGACAAAAATAAAGAGAAGATACAGAAATAACTTCACAAGCCAAAATTTTTCATGAGTGACTTGTGATTTTGATTCCTGCAGCTTAAGACCCTTCAAGATATTTTCAGAAAGTGCTGAGAGCATACCCCTTTGAAAAACTAAATCTTTCTAGAGTGCTCCGATTAGGCACATGAAAATATATATTTTTTAATCCTACCCCAAAATCTCCAATGTTTTTCAGTTACAAGTACTCAAATCAGATTGAGATCACATAGTTTCAGTTTACTTCCTGTTTAGGGACAGGGCTAGGAAATAATAATATCCTTCATATTTCTTCTGCATTACATATTCATCTAAGGGAAATATTGTTAATGAGGTCATCTGAATTCATGATGTTAAGGTCCTTTCAGTCTAAATTAATAATTCTATAATCATCTAGGGTATCTCAATCTAAAAAATAAGCAGAAGGTCATATAATTACTCTAATTTTTTCTGGAGACGATTATCAAAACTTAGGGAGCATTATTATCCAATGACTCAGTACAGACCTAGGACTGAATAATACCTGCAATCTAATCCCTGCTCAGAAAGTCTTTTCACTGCTTGATTAAGTCACTTCACTGATGCATCTTCATTATGCCATTAATATAGTGGACATAATAAAATATTTACGCATTTCTGAAGGGGCTTTGGAAGTGAATATAACATTAATAAAGTCTGCAGAAAAAAAATTACTCTTTAGAAGCACTGATGTTATTATGTTGGCTAACCCTGATGTCACAATTGAAAGAAAAATGGACAGAAAAAAGTTATAGTACCACTGGCGAATATCACAATATATTGTCTTTTTTGGATAGGTGATTGCTCACCTTCACTTATTAGTGTAGAGAAAACCCAAAGAAGTGATGTTCAGATCTATATTTGCTTTAAAGCAGTTTTGATATAAAATTCAAGGTAATGTAGGAACAAGGTCAGATATGCACACTAAGATCAAATCCTTCTTGGCAAATCAGGATCTACCTGTCTCTCATTATCTGCATTATGGATAGATGCAGATGTAACAGCCATTTTCCACTACTAGAAATGTGTGAAACAATGAAGTCCCTTTTTGGAAATCACTAAGAATCAACAGAGACTCCAGATGAGAAGCAGATTCACATCATTTCTCCGAAAAAAAAAACACATAAAAAAGACTTCAGAAAAGGAATCTCACTGGAATTTCTTTGGTAGACACATCTGTCTATCTATGAGATAAGTAGAGAAAGCAGAAAAGCTAGAAGAAAAAGCATTGGAAAGCCCAGAACAAAGCCAGAAAAACATTTTGGCTAAACGCTAACCAGAAATGAACTTGAAAGTATGAGCAGAGATATTGCCTCCTGCTGCAACACTGCAGTATAGCTAACTGCATGGGTCAACAACGAGAACAACTTTTCATTAATAGCTATGCGCTGGAGATGGATCACAGCTAGAAAGGGAGTAGAAAGAAAGGTAGCGATCATTTTATTTCAGAGCAAATTTTTAATTGGGGCAGAGGGGAGGGAAAGAAAATAAGCTGATAATGCTTTTTTCCAGCTGCTATTACCTCTTTTTATCCCTCTTTGCACAGGGACAGAACTAAGTGAAAAACTGATATTGTGTGTACTGGAGGTTCTGAAATATACTAAATGAATTTCTGTTTGATCCAAACCAATGTTAAAAAATTCAACAAACTGAAAAATCAGAAAGAGTCATTGGTTTTCACTTCCCAGTTTTAAAATTCAAAGGACAAAAGAAAGAGAAAAGAACATTGCTATGAAATACCATCTTGAATTGTAAAAATTAAACACAGGTTATTAAGGGGGCTTTTTTATGAAACAGGTCAGCAAAACTGTCATGAATTCAAATTGCTTCAAGTGACTCAATCTGGAGGCTTTGGTGAAAAATGTTTGGATGAAAATTCTGACAAACGTTGTTTTGCCCACTGTACTTATGCTTCTTTGGGGAGAAGTGTGCTTACCATAAGGTGGAATGAGGGATGGGTGAAAAAGGGAATGAACACACTGCTATCCTGATGCCTTCAGCACAGCATTGTATTGGCATAAATAGGCTATTCACTAAGTGCTTTTGTGGGACTGCAATTGTAGGATTCTACTGCAGATTTGCATAGGCATTTTTCTCTACAAAAGATCAAATGGAAGCATACAGCTCACAGTCTTTACAAAGAAGATCCTGCATCACTGGATTTTATGCATACTCTCCTAAAACATACAGGCCAAGATTTTAAAAAAATTATTAATAATCATTATTTTTCCAAAAAGTAAAACTTGCAAGATGCTGAGATACTGTAGCAATGTCTATCCCATAAGCAGCATGAATGGATGAACAGGTAAAATATGGTGTCATAGGTTGTTTGATCCATGGTCATAGAGTGTTTGGCTTTTTTTCTCTTGCCATTATCTGAATAGTGCTTACTGTATGTATATCTTTTCTGCCAGCCCTGGCAGAAGAATGAATAAGTGAAACTTTCAGTACTAAAACTATGCCTAGGTTTTTTAGAACTCACTGGAGTCTGTAGAGTGGGGGCATGTGAGGGATCACCCCATCTGCAGCTGCCACTGGGGGACACATATCCTGTGTCCAGAACATCACACAGCAGAACTGATTCCTGTACCTGCCTCTGTTCTTACTGTACCCCATGAAACACACATATTTTTCAAAAATTATTAACCACAGGCAGACTTCTGAGTACCTTTTAAGATGAAGAGTGCTTAAAAGTAATATACTCTAGAAAAAACACCTGGTTTTAAAAGAAACCTCAACTATTTGTCTTCAAAGGAATGCCTATACAAGCCTAATAAAGGGGTATCCTTTGGTGTATTACACCTTTTCCAAACTTCACCTTTATTTCTTAAGCTCCTCTGAAAATCTATCCTTTAACTGATCCATGGTGGCTAGTCTATCCCTGCTCACACACCAATGACAATTGTGTAGTAGTGAATAGAGCAATGATTCCTTAGGAAGGCAGGAAACAAATTACTAAGGAAATCGGCACAAGAAGCTGTATATTGGCTCAATGACAGATCAGGCCCTTATTTCTAAATCATTCAAGACTGAAGGAAAGAATTCAAATGTCAAGAACTTTACAAGTACATGCTCAATGTTCTGAACAGCCAGGAAAATGGGAGCAAGTCAGCCAATCCTTTTCCTAGGAGGGCATTCAATGAATATTACATGACTGGGATTCTGTATTTTACATTTGCAAGTCACCTTAAAGCTATGTAGTGTCGAGGATTTAAAGCTCTTAAGGAGATTAAGGGTTCAAGTGCTGTGAACAAACAAATTTAGGCCACTAAAATCACAATTTAAAATTTTAAAATGTGCATGAGATGATTAAAAGTCTGAGTTAGTGATTTTTAATTATTTTGTGTATGTTTTACATATTCATATTCATAAGTCTGCTTGGAGGAGCACACTCTGCATCCTGATGAGATCTCACACTCTGACACAGCTTTTGTATAGCAGAAGACAAGGTTTCACTGATGGGAAATAAAATAGCACTGCAGCAGAGTCACAGTTTCAAATGTCCCCAGTACCCTCGGGGACTGATACTATCACAGCCTCAGTCCTAACCACACATGGCACATTCTGCTGCCCAGCTCTGGACCATCCAGTCTGCTTTATCTCTGCTCCCTTCTTCTGCTCCCTCAGAACTGTATGGTTTAATCTGCACAAATTCTCCATTCCTGTAACAGCACAGCGAATGGCCAAATCCAGGCCATGCTTCAGCTTCCCTCATCTCAGCCAACAGTGTCAGAGCAGAGCCACCATGCCAGGGCCATCTAAGACTCCCAGGAGAGGAAGAAGGGATGGAGGAGGGGCAGAACTGTGGCAGAGGGATCCCATCCGCAAAAGAAAGTGGGAAGGTTTATAGGCTTTCTCACTAAGCCCGGGGCCACTATGAGGTGAAGTTTCCCACGGTCAGATCCTGACTCTTCCTAGACAGCTCAGATTGGTTGGGGAGTGGGGACTTAGGAAAGAGGCACTCTCTCCACAGCACCCTGGAACCACAGGAAACTTTGTTAGGCAATCTGGTTGTGCCCGTTACCTTTCTTTTTTATTGACAAAATCATGAAACATTGAAGGGAAAACTTTCATCACTGCTCGGGTCAATATAACTCATTTATTAATAAAATTTAATATTAGTCTGCAGCAATGTCCCTGCCCCATCCCCCAGGTTCCCTCTTATTCATGAATGGCTGCTTGTCATATTGTGAAGAAAATAGCCACCAAACCTGACAATAGGTAAACATTTTACTTCTACATTTTAGCCTGGTCGTGAGTTGAAGACCCATTTATGGCATGACTCTGACAAAGTATTTATTTCACTGTTTTGAAGAGGAGTCTCAAACACTATTGTCTGTGCAAGATATGAATCATGACTGCCTGATGTCAGTAACCTACTTTTTAATTAGCCTGTAAAAACAAGCCTTTCCAGACATCTAGTCATCAGATTTTCAGACGTTTTCCTTGTAACTAGAAATGGATTCATTAAAAAGCAGAAATAGAGGATATTGAATGGGAATTCTGTTAAAGGCCAGTATTTTTCAAAAAAAGTATATGAGCTAATGTATACAAGAAAAGAATGCAGCAAAGATGGCTCTGCGTGTGTATCCAGGATCTGGGCAAGGACTTGAAGGCACCCAGCAAAATTCCTCATGCTCTACTGCAGGTGCCACAGAACAGCAGAAGACCAGTGTGGCTCATCTATGTGTTTATACACAGCAAACTGGACAGATTTAAATGCTAAATAATCCATTTCCTTAAACCTGTTCATGAAGTTGCATTGGAAGGGAAAAAAACATGCACCATGATCCACTTGCAATATGCATTCCATAGCTATGAACATGCACAATTTCTCAAATAATTAAACCCCACTCAYCTAGATTTTTACAGATTAAAGCCAACACTTAAATTTCACCTTGAAAGCTACAGGCCCAATGGTGCAACAGCATTCACCATAAGAAAACATTAACTATTACATGGCATCTGTATCTGTCAGCTCTGTCAGAAGCTAGTGAGTGCTCAGAGGAAGATTATATGAGACAAGGCAAAGATCCATTCTTCTTTGCTTCATCATATTTCCCCAGCTACTGGCAGTCAACAATTTCACAGACTCTCCTAAAGCCAGTGAGAGCATCTGATACATGGTGTTATTAGCCAGCCAATGCAATAATCCTTCATGAATTTGTCTAGTCTCATTTTTAACACATTTACAGTTCTTGGCCTCCCAACATCCTTTGACAACATGTCCCATGATTTAACCGTGTTGTATGAAAAAAGGATTTCCTTTTGTTTTAAGCCTTCTGCCTGGTAACAGTTTTTATAAGGTTCATGCACTCTGAGAAAAGAGAATCAAACCACTTTCTTGTCATTACCCCCAAGTCATTCAGATTTTTGCAGCTACCTCTATAAGATTATCTTTCATTCCAGTCTGAATTTACTCTCTTTGCAGACAGAAGCCTTCACATGCTTCTGAATGTATTGCTGACTTTCTTCTTATCTTTACCTTCAGGCCAATTGTTGGCAATAAGATCACTTTGTGACATTTTGAAGTCAAAACAATCCTGGATGATTTTGTGTCATCTACAAATTTTGTCACCTCACTAATTTTCCCTTTCTCCAGGTCACTCATGATTACCTTAAACAAAATATGGTCCCAGCAGGGACTGCTGGAGATATTTCTGATAACTTCTTCCATTTTGAAAACTGGCCATTTGTTCTTGCCCTGTTTCTTATCTTCTACTCCAGCAAGAGCCACCAACAGAAACTATGTCACTTAATACATATTTAACTGCTTTCTGCACAAACGTATGAATGATCTTAGCACTTATCCTCTTTCAGGATCCAGTACAATGGCCTAGTCTTCGGAGTGGTCATGTGCCCAGTTTTGTTTCCAAATGAAAAAAATAAAAAGAAAAAAAGAAAATAAAAGCTCATGCACTGTTGGCTTCTGCAGTTACATGGGACATCTAATTGGACTCAAGGTCCCATATATAATTCATTTCTATTAGAATTGCAAATTATACTCTTCAGATCTCTGAGATATTGTTCTGTAAAATGCTATGTTATTAATTCAAGAGAAAGGTATGAACGAGAAAACTTGTTCTGCTGTTGTTGTCGTTGTTTTTAAAGGTATCACAAAGTCCCTGTCTCTTCAATACTCCTTCTCAACTGCTGAAACACACAATAAATATTGGGAAAAGCATGGAGAGGTGCGTGAGACTAAACAGATCTTACTGGCATCCCATGAGGAGTTTTCCTAGTATAGAAGAGAAACTGCCCATCAGTAAATCCTGGAATTTCTCAGAAAGAAAATAAATGAAGAGACTCTTTAGGAACTCTAAGCTAGTAACACCATGGTCAACAATATTAATTAGTAGATAGTAGGTAATTAGTAGATCTGAATAAATCTTTGGCACTTGATATGTAAAGATTTGTCTAAGAGATCAACTGCTGACACTGTAATGTTTATATGTTGTAAATTCAGATCCAGGAAAGTTAGCGTGTAGAAGACAGGCCAACCATAACTTTCTTCACGATCTCTTCTGAAAGTAGATCAGAATACACAACAGTCTGTAAAACTGGTAATATTGAGAAATGGTTTGTAACATTGCATGCCTTTTCTTTCCCTTAAGGATGCACAGACAATCCATGCACTTTTTCAGGAGGCAAGGATTAACAAGTTTGTGATAAAAAACATTGTCCCTTGCTTAATCTTAGGCAAAGCAGAGACAGTGGTTGTCATGTTCAGGACATCAATCTGCCTTCACAGTAACACAGCAGTCTGTCTGTGTGCTCTTGCCCCCAAAACAGCTTGTGCAGCCTTCAACCTGTTCATCAGCAGCAATACACTGGATAAGCTCAGCTAGCAACCATTTTGAACAATTCTTTGAACAATTTTGAACAAACACAGATGGCGTAAGGATTGCTACACTGCAGTTGGCCTAAATCAGTAAGAAACCCTGAGGAGCGTAATAGTAGGGGCTGCCATACTGACAGCTCTAACTAGAGGGTGACAACAGAACACTTCCTCCCAGGCTTCCTAAAAATACACTGGCTGCACTGCTCTCTGTGAGCAAACCATTAAAATAACCCCAGGGTCACAAGTGGACAAGCAAGGCTTGATTTCACGTTGACTGAAGGGGATTGGGATGAAAGTTTGGCAAATTAATTGCATCCTAATATCGAATCCCACTCAAGGCTCAGAGCTAGTGTTGACCAATTGTATGATAAAAGTTCCCTCGAATGATTAAGCAGTTGCAACACATGAACAGAACAACAACTATCCACAAATACACTGAAGTCTTCAAGTACCAAGAGCCTTGGTTTCTCCTAGTATTACCAAAAGGTGGACCGTGATCAGCTAAACACCTTCTTTGGAGAGTCCTATAGAGCATCACTATCCAGCACTTTTAAAATCATTTTGAGATATAATATATAAGATGAACATGTTCAATTTTGATTTGGTGAGACAGACAAAATATATTTATTACAAAACCAAGTTCCATGCAGTATATAAGGTAAATACACATTATATACATACATGTACACATTATGAAATACATATAGCCACCTACTTAGGGAGGAAACATTTTTGTCAAAGGGAAAATGCAGAGCTGTGAATTATTCTAACAGAGCTTATAGTAGATGATGTCACTATTTATGGAAGGGCTGAATACATATTTCCACTGAAAGATAAAGTTCATACTTTTCAAGTGACCCCTATGTACTGAGACATCTTCCAAAATATTAAAGTTTAGACATACTTGAGGGTTATTTCTGCCCTAATGTCGTCTAGAGTATCACAAACATTAATTTATAATTAGCTCCCTGAAGACACTTGCTGCAATTTTTTCCCTAAACAAATACATTATTTTGTCTTGAATTTTACTCTGCCACATTCCCTGAGAATACCTCCATTTAAAGCAAACATATTTTATTATCTGCAATGGGTAACCATTTTTATGTTGCAGTTTGTTAGCATATAAACTATAAAGATACAATTTATGAGTAGAATTTTAAGGTAAGCTTTCTATTTAAGTAGCAAAAACATATAGTTCATAGAAAAAAATACATTTATTACAAGATTTAACATGAGAGGAATCTCTATGAGTGTGTAATTTTCAATTTACACAGGGAAAAAGATATATGAAAAGAAACCAAGGGTCTTTAGAAGTTGGTCATACGTCGGCCATTGTGATACTTTGCTACTTTATGAGAGTCTGAAAATGAGATTGTCTGCAAATTGCCTTTACTATTCTTTCCTGACTAAACTGAGAGAAACGAAAAAAGAGTATGAAAAATAGGTTACACGTTCATTTACTCTTATTTTGAATATTATGAGATACTGTAAGCCTCACAGCAAAATGTGCTGGTATTAGATTGACGGATTTTCTTTAGGATATGCAATACTTAGAATTCCCTCACTATAGCATTCAGCTGCTTTACAGGTTTACACCTAAGCTGATTTGTTTTGATGAAAGCAGAGCTTCATTTTATACTTTTAATTCAAAATGGTAGCATTTCTTTTTAAACTTCTACAGTAAGCTGCTCTGCAGGTAATACTTGGATCTGTGGAGTGTTCAGTGGATTATCAACATAGCAATTTGAAAATCAGAAAGAATGTAGAGGTCATCTAATTCATTCACCTCCCCTACACCCCTGCCCTCCAATATGGAACTGATCCTCATTACTGGTGCTTGGCTTTGTGTCATTTGAAATGGTCCCAGCGATGGGATTTAGTACTTTATCAGCTATTGCTCTGTGAAGAACCAGACACCTCTGATTTGGATTACAGTAAGCAGCACTTATAGAAACCTCTGTTTCATTTCAGGGAATTAAAACTCACTTTTAAAGATGGCTCAAGAGAAGAGAGAGAGAGATCCCTTCAAAACATTTTGCATATTAGTGACTTCCCTAGTGAAGCTGAAGAAGGTTGTATTTACTTGTCATGAGATGGAACGACAGAGGCAGGAAGCAACTGGAAGAAAGCTCAGAATAAATACAATGTACAAATTATTTGGAAGTAACTCTCTTATTTGCAAAAGAGAAAGTGAGAAAACACTGTTCTGATCTCCTAATCCAGAGTAACAAATCTACAAAGTCCACCTCCTTAACACAACATTTCTGTATTTTTCTTGTCCTCTCTTTGCCCTTGTTTCACACACTGAATGCAACCACAGGCATGTAGCGAAAACAAGGGGAATATGAGAGAGAAAGCAAGAGAAACATTTAAGAACAGCAGTATTCTAAAGACTCATTTACTGGAAAAGCAGATCCTATGGCATTTATGCAAGTAGGCCTTTACAACGTGCCCTTTATTTTTAACTTTATGAGAACCCTCAAAATAATGAATCATCTTCTCAGAAGTCAGTTTTAAAACCCCTACTCTTGTTAAGCAGTACAAACTTACACAAATATTTCTTTTAGCTTCTATCCGATGCATTGCTTTATATGAACTGCTGTATTAAATATACAGTCTCCCAGTTCTTAGACTAAATCTTTTGTGTTTGCTTTTAGCACCAAGAAGAAACTTGTAATTACCTAAAATTATCAGTTGCACAGTCTGTTTTACAAGAACGTCTCTGAAAATTCACAACAAGATAACATCCTTAAAATGCCTGTTAAACAAATACTATCCAGATTATTAAAGAAAGATCTGCACTCTCCAAGAGTGAGGCAATTTTCTGAAGATTGCAGGAAAATACCCTGACCCTTTAAAAAAGAACTGAGACTCACTGAAAAAGTAAATTGAAAGAATCTTTAGATTCATATGAAAGATGTGAAGTTTTGATCCCTCCTTTCTTGCTACTGAAGATTTCCACAACAAAGACTCCATATGCAAAAACCTCTTCAGCAACATCAAGGTAAGTAAGAAGGGAATGATTGACTTCCCTGGCATTAATTTTGAGAGTAAATTGAGCAGGAAAATGTAGAACTGCATAGTTAATCAGGTATGACTGAAATCACTCAGTCAAGTAAATAAACTGCAAGTCTAGCCTAGGTTCTAACTGGTTCTTGGACTCAGTCTCTTTCTACATGGAATTAAAATAATAAAGAAAACAGCAATAACAAATGAGTATTTTGTTATGAAATAGTATGAAATCCTTCAGTTCAAGCTTTCCTAATTGTTGTTTGATACTGCTTGGATTGTCCTTTGTGCCACATGCCTTTTAAAATCCTGCACAAATATTATTGCTTTTGACCATAAACCATATCCTTCTACATTAGTGCTTCAAATACTGTATGACAGCTAAACCATGAAAGAATAAAAGCACTAATGGATTTGTCAGAATGTATTACTTATTGCTTGTCTCTTAAGCTTTAACTGGCCTTCTTCATAGGTTCTGCTCAGTTACTTTCACTGCTGGCTTTCAGAGATACTGAGTGCTTATTGAAAGATTACAGCTTATAAAATATCTGTATTAGCAGAGCTGTAGTCAAGTCTTAAATGTCTGAAAGCTTATTGATCTAGAAAACATTACAGTAATAACTCAGAGAATATCAAAATAATCACTGCTACTTGCTTTTTCTTAATTCAGAATGGAGCAGCCAATATCCTTACAGCCCTTTAACAAACCTTTTTCCCCAATGATCCAAAGAAATTCTTGTCGTTTTGTGTGAAAGGTATAACACTAATGAAATTGGAAAGAAACACGGTTACAGCTATTAGAGAAAGGCCTCCCTTTCAAAATACCATGACATAACCTAAGATCAGACCCTAGGAAAAAGATTAAAATTAAAGTGATTGCCTATTTCCATCCAGCATAACATCACAATCTTTCTTGCTAAGGAAAGGCAGGCTGTGGAGCTTCTTCTATTAATATTGTAAGCAAGGATCACATTATACAACAACATCAACAAGGCAGAAAAGACACTCTGTAGTTTATTAATTTAAGCAAAGTACAGATCTCTCAAGAAGACCTTGTGAACAATGATCTACCATAAAAATATTGCTTATGAAAAGTCATATTGAAAAGGCCAGGGTATTGCTATTTATAAAGGTCTTAGTATTAAAAGGAATTTAAAATCACAATAATCTTGATGACCCTGTAATGCATCTCAATATACTGGGGCCTACAAACAGATGCAGATAGACCCCTCACTAGAAAACCAAACATACAATCCATGTGCAAAGAGTAGTAGCTACTCCAGCGAATCCAACAGCCAGAGCCAAGGAAGTCAACAGGACATAAGAAAGAATGGGGAGGAATGGCAGAACCAGCCCTTAAACTCACTAGAAGTGTACAATAAAAGGCAACCTTCCCATGGTTACCCAAAGGCAGCCTATCTTTTCTATACAATAATGTCTCAGGGCTTCATGTTGCAAAGAACCATTCATACACATGGAGGCCTTAGGACCTCCTGATGTAAGTAGTGCTCAGTGGTGCCAGTCCCCCCCATAACTGTATATACATGCATAAATGTCAGGAGGATCCGGACCATATTCTGTAATCTGTTCTATGCAGGGATGAAGCAATAAACAAACTGACAACAATGATGCAGTTCCAACATACAGGAAAGATTTTTGAAAGGCAGGAAAGTGTCTAGTGTGCACATTCTTCTTTTGAAAATTTCCCCTGTACTGGTGAGGGATGGAAAGGATATTCTAAATAGACATGACAGGTGCTTCCCTTTCCTGGCAGCTGCTTCTACTACTTCACCTGTAGCTATCTTTTTCTTCCAGTTTTTCCCCCCTTTTTTTTCCTTCAGAGCAGAATTTCTTTCCATGAGGTTCTCCATACAGTCTCAGCAGAAGATATTCTTACTCTATGCCATGTGCACCATGCAGTCTGCACCTCTACAGCACTTTGTTATATGTTTATTCATTGAGTATTACAATAAATAATACCTAAACATAAAGAGACTATTTTTCCACGTACATTATCACAATTCCCCTAAAACAAGAAGAACCTACAATTATTAGAATAGATGGACAGTAGATTATAGCCCTCATTCAGTTTTGTCAGTAATAACCGATGTGAACTGAAGCTAGTATTTACATATTAGAAAGGCAATGCAGTACTTTTGGATCAAAGAGGTATTTTGTTCACTTCAACATACACAAACTGTCRGTACTGTTAGCATTAAAAGAAGTGATGACTGGCACTGAAGTCTTCTCAGGTGGTTTCAATGTCAGGGAAGAAATGCTCAGTAGGTTCATAAATTCAACATATCATTTTCATAATAAAACCTAGAGCAGAAATAATTGCAGTAAAGTTTTACAAGGCATCCTGAGAGGAAAAAAAAAAWAACTGCTCTCTGCACCACAGCTACATAAAGCAAAATTAGATTTTTTTAAAAAGCCCGCAAGGAATTCAAATTAACAGACTTTGTAAAGGATGCTGGCAAAAGACTTTTTAAGGGAGACCCTAATTACTGGTTGCTTTGATTTTAGTGACCTTGCACATCTTATCTTTTTAAACAGACATTTTTAACTGGAAAGTTTCAAATGCCCAGACAGCACAAAGGCTGCTTTGGGTGCAAGACTTAAAAAGGGCAAACTTCTGTAAGTTAAGCTGTATTGTTTTAGTGTATTTTTGTAATGTTAATCCCCATTCCTCATAACATAAATCAAACCACTAAGCTCAGCACATACGTAATTTCAACGGCAGAGAGGAAAGGCCAAGACTTCAGAGCTCCAAACAGCCTGCAGAGGTGCACATGTGGAGCATGAGGGAGCCAAGGGAAGTGATTCGTGCAATGTGTCCACTGTTAAGAAGGTCTCCCTCCATTTGCAGAATTTACACAAACTGACATTTTCCCTCCAAGCATCTCTGCTACCTCTTAAAACCTTAACTTAGATTATGCCTTCCAGAGTATGTCAAAAAGAAACAGTTGGTACAGGCACAAAACTATCCAGCCTTAGGCAATTACTGTGCAGTGATCAGACAATCCTGGCAAGAAGCTGGTGCTCAGCAAGGCAGTTGGAGTACACTAGAAGTCTCCACATTAAATACTGCTCAGGGAATTCTTCCAACGCTTAGCAGTAACATATTGCTGTATACTTTATGAAGTGAAACAAAGCATTTAAAGTCAGATTTTCAAAAATACAGTAGTCTGAAGAATAGAATGCTTAGTCAATGTAAATCAAAGCACAAACATTCATACAGTGCTAAACCCTTCACCTCTCTAAATCCTATAATTTCCATTCTTCTCTCCTTGCTGCCATCAAATTCCTAAATTGTAGGCCACACAGAAAGCAAACAGAATTGTCATCTGAAAAGTACTACATGCTACCTGTTAAACACAACTGATTTGGGGGGCTGCTCTATAACAGCAGCCTCATCTTAAACCCACCAAAAGGGGTAAGGGGACTGAATTTTAAAGAAGCTTCAAGCTTCATTCTTATTTTACAACTACAATTAATTTTAAAATATTTCTGCACTCATGGGTGATCTGGTGCACACCCCACTACTAAGAGCTTTTCTGTGAACATCTAAACTGCAGTCTTGGGCAAATACTCAGATACCTAAATCAGGGCCTGCAAACACTTGCATACCCAAATGAAAACACATACTCTCCAAAAAAAGGAAAAAAATTCTTCAGAACCAGACTGTTTTGAAAATTGTTAATAAGTTCATAAAGTCCATTTTTTCCTGATTCTCTTCTTTCCCCTTCATTCATTCCTTCACTCTGTTTTCCCTCATCCCCTCTACAGGTAGTCCCAATGGACTACTCTTGTTCCTCTTCCCTTCTCCCTCTTCACCTTATCTTTTGGCAATATCATCTGCAAACACAAATTCAACTACTGTCTCTGCTCATAACTCAAAGACCTCCCTCCGTTATTCCCAAATCCATTTTCTGCCCAAACCTCAGCACGTTTTTCTGACACCTTCTCACCTCAATCTCAAAGAAGTTAAAGCATGTTGCCCTCTCCAGAACCACCATCCTCTGCCCTCATGGACTTGCCACTTGCCCTGATGTTCTAGGCATCACATTTCATTTGCATTTCTTCCTAAAAGCCTAAGTGATTTAAAAGGCCACACATACACAATGTGGTGAAGGCAGCTCCATGTTAATTTGGCTTGTCATTTGAGCAGCAGCAAGTATGACCATCTCTAGTCCCAAAGCTGTATGGTCACATTACTATGAGACCACACTACCCATTTCAATTTAAGCCAATTCAAGAATTAGATCCTATAAGCGCAGGCACAACTGAGTGCTGATGCTCTAAGTGGCCATGGGATCCAAGCTGGACTAGGTGACCTGGGACCTTGTGCCCAGGGAAAGGCAAGGTGCAACTTTCTGCATCTGCTTGCATAAGGCACACCCTCAGAGTGTTTTGCTACATAAGACTGATAAAATGTCTGTCACATTACATCTTTTCTTCAGTCTCTCAGCATCTCGCATTTTGAGTATACCATGTTCTTAAGCATTGACACCTTCAGCTTTTGCCCACCTTTCATTCTTGCAGAATGTTGCAGTAGATTCAATATTCCCACCTGCTGCTTTAACCACGTCAACTCTCTCTAAATGTCCAAACAGTGGCTCACCCTTCAAACTACATCAAACAAGAACTGCTTGCCCTCCCTTTCCAAGCCTTTCACAGTCCACCCCATTCAAAAGCAAAAGCTCTGCCTGAGCTATGATGTGAGCTCAATACCCAAACAAGCACCCTCCACACTTTCTCCAGAGCTGCCACTTTGTCATAAAGCAGGAGCCCAATCTTCAGAGGCACCAAACACAGTATTGCTCATTGTCCTTGACTGTCCTTTGAGTCTGTCATTTTACTACCTCTGGATAGATGCTTTTTTTCCCCCTCCTCTCCGGAAGATTTACATTGCTTATACAACACAGGCTGATTTGCTTGTCTTCGGTGTTTTAGGCAACTAACTCATTGATATTTAATCTACCCAGGAAATTTATAAAATTGCAGCCTTGCAGGATAACAGTCATTATCCTGACACTTCACATTACTGTCATCCTTTACATGCTACAGTAGGTAACTCCTCCACATTTCTTCATTTGCACTAGAAGTCCTCTTTAGCCAATACTGTTAATTTTGTTTGCAGTATAAAATGGAGACAATTCTTTGCCTACAGCTCATTCTCTATTTCATCTGCTATGACTCTGTATCAATCTCTTTGGACATGCCAAACACAGCTGGTCGGACCATTTACCAACTAAGGGACAGATGGAAAGATCTTTTACAACTGCTTCCCCGAATCACTTGAGGTGCTCAGCTTCCTTCCAATCTCTCAGATGCATCTATCACACATACCTTTTCTGGCCTCCTAACCATCCTGTGCTCCATCTACTTCTACCTTTACTTTTCCTTGCTACCTTCTCTCATTCTCAGCTTTCCTCACTCTCTTGGTGCTTCTGTTCACCTTGGACTCATCTCACCATCATTTAATGTCTGCCCAGAAATGCAACAGGGGACACAAAAAAATACATACAGCTACCACTCACATCTCTGCCTTCCTGGTGTATCTATTATACCATACAAAGGCATATACACAAACACTGTGTCTGCATCACTGCTGTTTGGTAACAGTGCTGATTTCGTGAAGCCAATGAATTATAGTCAACACAACCAGCGTTCATAACTCCTTATCCTTTTCCACCCATTTGTGGCATGAATTGTAATGTGTTCCAGACAAAAACGTGGTATTTTATTTTCTCTACTTGCAGACCACCTCCTGCAGTATGTAATGAGTGAAAAATAACAATACAGAACATTATGCAGCTATAATGATGCAAGAAGAAAGGTTTGCAGGGGGAAGGAAAATTTTTTATTAGACAATTCGGTAAGATCAGAGAAAAAAAAAACGACAAATTTTTGGGTCCAGGTCTGAAAGGCTGAAGAGAGGTTGGGGACAGTGCTCTTTAACATTCTTTAATTTAGTTTTAAACTTAAACCTGATTAGAAGATCTGAAAAATTGGGTTCTGCCTTGATTTAACCTAAATTAGCCACAGAAAGACAGATTTTTCTACAAGCGCCCAACCATCAGTCTTTCTGCTGACTAATAACAGTGTCATTACTATGGCACATGTCTCTCTGCGGCCAGCCCATTCTTCGTATATGATAACAGATCTCATAATTCAGTACTTTCTTACAGAGGGTGTCCAGACATAAAAGCAAGGAAGCAGTAAGCTAGAATGGTGTCAAGGTTGCTACTTCCCTTGAATACTCTTTCACTAGTTGAATGATACTGGGTTTAAATTATCCAAATGATTGGAACAAACAGCCCCATCATTTTTTCAGGTTACTGAAAGAAGCATAGAGCATAATTACTCATTACAGTGGCTTACCCACTTCTGTGCATCACAGTTTGATTGTGGTAATCATAAAACTGCTGTATGATCATCATTTCTGTCAAAGACGACAGCAGTGCAGAGTAGCAATCTTTAATTCAGAAACAGAGACAAAGTTTTGTTTTCTGCAAGTAAAACTGCTCAGACAGTATGAACAGCTTCTGACCTTCAGTCTGCGGTCCTGGTCACCACTGCACAGAGAATTTACAGACACTTTAAAGGTCTTCCAGGCTGGATTTAAGTTATTCATCACAACCTAGGAGTGAAAAGAAATGAAGGAAAGCCTTAACATTAGCACATTTCTAAACAGAGTGTTCAAGAAAAGCCATGGTTTTCAATACAGTACATTCCCTCGAAAGAGAAAAACGTAGAGCTCAGCTGGAGGTTTGCAGAATGACATGCATGGGGTATCTGCCCTGGAGCAGCCTGCAGTTTCCAGCACATCTGCTTTAGAAAGCCCCAGAAAGAAGGACAGGTGGGGGAATGGATCTGTGCACAGGTCACACTACAGTGATTTTCCCAGCACTGTCACACCTCAGTGGGGGACTAACTCACGAAGGGAAGGCTGTGGGATACTCCCCTGAACTGGAAAATACAGAAAGGATGCAGATGGATTRGGCAATGGGAATGTGCATCAGTTTAGGGTTGAGGTCTTACTTGGCAGGAAGACTTTATGGGATCTATATCAGACAGAAACATATCCCTGTATACTTGCTGCAGCTCCATCCTATACTTCTAAATGCTGCTTTTTAAGATAGTGCCAGTCATTGCCATGGAGGCAGTAATGAAATTGCGACATAGGAAACAAATGAAATGCACCCAGACTACAAACTTTTGATCACCAGCAACCTGGGAGGAGGCACAGCAGATACAATACAGTATTAATGGGAAAATACGATACCGTCTGCAACATGGTTTGGGCTAAATATAATATATATAAATACTCTCTTTCAAAYTGAAGAATTTTCTGTCAGTTTAATTAAACTTTGGCTTCAATATCACTCTCCCTCACTCTTGCATAAGTCAAGACCTGATGTCCATTAGTCAATAATTACACAAGACATAAAAGTGTTGTTTAATGTGGGTGCTTGCAATGCCTGTTGTGACAAGGAAAGCAAAACTGTTCCTCATGACAGCCCACCCGTGTATCCTTGGAAAGCAAATCCAGCATGATTCCTTACCTCAGTCCTGTGAACAAGCTGTTGGGTTGCATCATCATTCATCCGGAAAATCTCCAGAAAAGGATCAGATTTGCTGAAAAAATCCTAAAATACAATATAGAACAAGTTACTCTTAATACGTCTTTGAGCTTTTCAGGCACACTGAATCTGTGCTTCCCTGACTACTAATGAAAAAGGAGAGACAAGTGTGGTTTCAGAGAGACCTCTTGGTGTTCCCTCAACAATATTTCATCCTTATCCTTGTTCCACAAGGACTTCCACTGTGCTGCTGTTGTTCTCAGTTTCGCTATTCAATCATGGCAGGCAGAACTGTAAAATGATGTTTTACTTTCTTTTCCCTTCTCACACCCAGTCTAGATTCCTGCATTTTAGCTCCTTCATCCACCTAGCTGATTTCTTTCTGTCCTCCATGCCTGTTTGGTCTTTTGACATCAGTTTTATCATGCTAGGCCCTTTGAAGTGTATTCTACAGTGGAGCTGAATTTCATGCTATCCGTCCAGCCTCTCAAACAGAAGTTAATTGGCCAAGATATTGTGCTGCTATCAGTTAACATAAGTACTGGCAAAACGGGTTACAGAAGATTAGGGAGGTGAGTCCTCTCTAGGATGTAAAAATGTGGCCCACATTGAGAAGACAAACAGAGCAGGAGAATGAAGAAAAATTACTTGATATCTCTAAGTACAAGCAAATCTATGCCAGGCATTTAGGTTCAGATACTTATTTCACCACAATACAAGTCTCCCCAGTTTTGCATCCACTTGACAACTCTGAGCATTCTTATACAACTCTAAATTAAGCTGCTTTCTACAGTACAGCTGCAGTCTGGCTRCAGACTCTTTTGTTTCAACAACATTCTAGCTCCTCTGGGCGCACACTGGCTGGGGGAAGGAARGGTTGCTGGGTTTTAGCCCTCCACAGCTGGAAGGGGGAAGCTGGCTAATTCAAATTTCTAACTGCACAGTGCAGCAAGAGCAGGACTCAAGGAGCCAGTTGATTTTCTGCAACCAATTTGGACTCCTTTCTTTTTCTTTTTCTTCAAAAAAGCCACATGACTAACTTTACATGTGTGAATATTATTATTCCTTGTAGGCCATAGCCCAAACCACAGACAGTCTGGGGAAACGAGGAATTCTGTTTGCTCTCCTAATGTTTCTATACAAGTGTCACTGTAAAAATGATTGTATTATGAATAGTTCTACTATTTTATCCCCACAAAATGCCCATCATACTTATTCTTGATTAGCTGGATTGCTTTTGGGATGGAAACAACTTTAGATAATCTGTTAGTCAATGTCTAGGCACATCAGTTTGGTCAAATTTGTCATCAGGGCATTGACACTATTCCACTACTGCAAGTAGCAATCAAAGAAATCAGGGCTTTGAAAAGAGACATATGAATTTGAATGTCTGTGGAAGGCAGTGAGTCTCTAGGGGACCAAGAAGCCTTGGGCAAGACTCAAGCAACCTATGGTCTTCTCCAACCCCTAAGAACGAGACTTATCAATATTGCTGTGCTCAGAGTGCTGTTTTGTAAATGATCCATTTCTTTTTCTGCTACAGAAAATGCAATGGTATGTTTAGAAATGGGTGCAAAGCATGTGTGTTAAATCACATGGACCTCGAACATTAAACAACAAAGCTGAATGTTTGCCCATTTGTTCCAACTACAGGGTTATAACATGTTTAATGGAAGAGTGTGAAGAATCAGCACAAAACCCAATAAGGTCTGTAACTCAGGAGACTGCCTCAATGCCTTTATGCAGATTTAGTATCTGGACTCCATTCAGCTCCTCAAACCGCGAGTATGTAGGGGGCTTTGGTTACCAAATTCTGCTAGATTCCCACATAGCAGAGAGGTCAAGCAGAGAGTGGGGGAGCTAGTTCAATCAGTGATACCAAACTCCAGAGTGCATAGGGTTAGAAAAGATTGAGCTGCCTCTTCATACTCACAAATTCATTGTTTAAAGTATGGTAAAAGTTTAACATTAACAGATTCTTTATCAAACTCAAATGATAAAGAAAGTTATCCAAAAGAAAACACCTAAGACTGATACATGCAATGAATTTCCTCTGCAGTGCTTAAAATTCAAAAAGGAAACCAAGATTTTGGAAAAGAAGACTCAAAATAAGCTATAGCGGTTTGCACTCTGTTATAGTCTCATTCCCAGCTGAATATCATGAAAACAGAAACAACAAACATCAGCACAAGTGAAGTAATTTTTAATATGTGGATTTAATAACTAAAGCAATACCACCTAAAGGGAAAGGTTTTAACTCTGGATACTGGCTTATAGCATCCCCTTCAGTGCAAAAAACCCTCTACTTTCCAGATATACAAACCAAAAATCCTTCAATATTAAAGATGCTTCATAACAACTCAAAACTGATATGCTGAAGAAACATTTTATTTCATAGTTATTAATGTTTTCAAAGCTTTTTCGTCGTTATTCTGAATCTAACAGCTTTGTTTTGTTTCATAAGAACATCTTCTGAAAGAAGAATAGCAGCAATAAACGTTTAATGTTTTGATATTTTAATAATGTTTAAATGATTAATGTAATGCATTTACCAGTGGTATAACACACATTGTTCTTTCAGTATGTGCAGCAGTTACACAGTATTAACACAAGTATACAGTTAAACTTTAAAAAATTAAACACCTCAGTTTCTGAACACTCAGCTAGACATCTCTTTTAGTACCTTCATTTTCAGAGCACGACACTTTATAAAAATCAGTTTGGGGGTCAAATCAAAGGTCTCTCAGAAAGGGTCTGAAGCAGCCAAAAATCACTAATCAATTTTGAAAATTCTCCAGTAGCAAAGTGCAATGTTCAAGGATTTTTTTAGTACTTTGGTACAGGAAAATATAAAACAAAGTGGTAATAGCTTATATTTTGCAGACATTTGCTGGAGAATCTTCCTCAAGCCGTGATAAGTATCTTTCCCAGAACAAGAAAGCCATTTGCCTGCCTCAGTGCTCAAAATTTATTACAGCTATGATAAAAATGTAGCTGCTTGTTAAGGTAATTGTGACATAGCTATTAATGTGATACAACCTTTCCAAAAGTTATTTTTCCACTATGAAGCGTTCTCAGTGGATCTCTTGAAACAAAGGTGTGCCATCTGAGCTGACTAGGCTTCAATAAAACATGAAAATGTGGTTACACCTTCCAATGAAGCACTGCAATAAAAATATAACCTTTATCTCTGCAAAGTCAGTTAAGTAAAGGAAACTTTCATACCTGTGACTTTTCTGTAATTTTGTATTTAATGTTTCATTCACTCCTGCAGAAAAAATCAAGTAGGCTTTTCTTGTTTTATGGCTTCTCTAGAACTCTTGCATTTTTATGGGGGGGTAATAAAGAAACAAACAAACCTACACTGCCTGTTAAATTATAGTAACAAATTTTGTTTAATCTGCCAAAAATGTGGTGTTTACATTTTTTCTTCACTGAGAGTATTTCTTTTAATAAAGAGTATCTAAAAAATAGTATTTTTTAAGGGAATGACCTAGTTAGAACCACTACATTATTAATGGACAGTTCTGTTCTTCATAGCATCTTCTCTCTGTTCTTCAAAGCTACTTGCACACTGACTGGGGAACACCCAAGTCCTCAGTCCCGGGAGGTCAGGGAGCAACCCAGAGCTGGGCAATAGTAACTACTGACAATAGGCTATATTTAAAAGCATACCCCTATCTGGAGCACAGGCACCATATTCAGGGCAGAGGGAAGGTCATCTGTTCAAGGACCATAATCCAGGATCTCCTTTCAAAGAATTTTCCTTTGAGGGATGGAGAAAAAAAATTCTTGTCCTTTCAAGACACCACTGACGGTATGGATGGAAAAAAAAAACACTTCTCTTTTCTCCTTAAGGCACATCCACTCCCTTTATCCAACAGTTATGAGGGATTAGGATTTGACTTGTTTTCTGCCACCCCCAGTGCAACCCTGCTGCTAGCCAGGAACCCTTGTGATTACAAAGGTGACCCTGCGTTGCTGAGCCTGAGTGATTGCTCCCACAGGCTTCCTCCTTCCTTCAGGAGACACCCAGGCCAGCCATAGATCTCACTCTGCTTCTCTGATGTGACCTTCTCTCTACCCAGCTCTTCGCCACTCTGAGAAAAAGTAGAAACACATGCAAAACTGTGCTTAGGATTTCAGAAGATTGGCTCTTCTTAGTTCTCTGATGGGTTTTTTTGACCTTTCTGTGACATCAGAGCACTCATCCTTTTTTACCAATGGCTGAACTATGCAATTCAAGTGATTTCAAGCCTTAATAATTATTAATAGTTCCTTGAGCCCATTGATGTCAAAGTTCATTATAAGTCATACAAAAACCCATAAGCTTCTTCTTATAAATGAAGTAAGTGAAGCTTCAGCCAGGTTTAGAGCTATGTCTCTAGATGGAACAAATTGACAGACCTCTTTCAACTGTAATAGACTTTTAGTGATTTTTGTCAGCTGAAGTTATGATTTTTGACTCAGATAACACATGGTGAGTCACTGCCCGGCTTGCACACAGCCCTATCCAGGAAATGCAGAGACTACAATTCAGACTAAATGTTAAAATGGCAAGAGTCACAATGCTCTTCTCATGTTTCATAATTATACTCCTTAATTTATCCCCATAAATAAATGTGTTTCAACTCCATAAAGAAATGTGTTCCAACACCTCTCTAAAGCTATTGCCCAGACAACCCTGTTCTAGTGCAGAAGCATACACTGGAAGCATCCTTTTAATTAATATCAACAAGAGCTATAAGCAAGTAATGGTATTTACACCAGACTGCATTTATATTTGTGGCAAAGAAAGGTCCCAGTGAAGTCTTATTATGTTGCACATTTCCTTTCCTTTTTCTAGATGTGACAGCATGTGGATCAGGAAAACACTCATGTGCAGCTTTGGAAATCCAGGTCTAAAAATGCCTGCCTAAGGAGAGCTTGCTAAATCTACTTTTTAACATCTAAAGAAATTATGTGATTTGGAATCACTAAGAATCCAGCATCTCTGAAGGAAGGGGTACTTCATCTTTCAGATAAGAAACAAATTGAGGTCCCGATCATTTATGACCGTTAATGATCCTGAGCACAGCAGCGTTATTTATCTGTACATTCTAAATACATTCCAGTACTAGTAATCACTTTCTGCTTGCCTGAGTCTTCCTGGCAGTTTCAACTGAAAATGCTATTCATCAGCTATGGCCTGATTTTGAAAACCTGATGTATGTATCCAAAAGTACTCTGATGGATTTGATTAAGCTACCACATGTCAATTTTTTACATGCAGGTGCTTGGTGCATCAGAATGTTCTTGACACAAACTTTTGTACAGTGTTACCATCTCTGTAGAATTAGAATCAGCTTCACATACAGGAAAGGACTATATACTAATGGTAGATACTGTGATTCAGTGCAATTGTAATAATCTGATTTTCAATTACATGTAAAGCCCTATTATCTAGAAGAAGGTCATGGCCTTATGACTCCAATTAATTACAAAGGTATTGCCCAGATTACCTCAAATACTTATGTGCCTTCTGTAATGTTAAAATAACAGAGGGTGTGTCTTTGACATGCAAAGTCATCTGGATTTCTTGGGCAGAAAGTTGATAGAGGTACTTATTATATGAATATTGCTAAATAACAACGGATAATATCTTCAGAAAGATACATTTCTTAGAATGAAGGGTAGTGCTTGAACAGTGCAGGGACTTTTTATTAAAAACAGAAAAAGGATTTAACAAATATACAGTAGTCTTTTTCTCATATTCAAGGTACATTTTGTTGAATGAAAAGTGTATCTTGACTAAGATGCTATGAAGTTTTCCAGCTTTATTCTAAAATGCCTACTTCAACTATAAACATCTCTGATTACTTATAGAAAGCTCATTTATCTAAGCACTTCTGATCTGTGGCATTTTAAATAATTAAATTGTCTTGGTTATAGCATAATTAAATTGTTTTGGCTTTAATTAGATTCCATTGAGTTTATTTTAATTACTTCATAACTTGAGGAAAGCCTCATTGTGAACATTGATCTGAAATCTCTGATGTGTTTAATAATACTGGGCAAAAAAAATCTGTGGGGGGAAAATCTCATCCAATTGTATTTGCAGGCATTCTTTCAATAAGGTTAATATCAAGCAGCTTACCTTGTCATCCAATTTCCGTGCACTGAATGAAAGTTCGATGTAGTCATCATTGCCAGATAATTCCTCAGCAATCACCTAAATGGAAACCTACATTGAGTTTTGCATGGTATAACAAAAGGGGAGAAAGATGGCATTTAACACTGTGAAGACTGCAGACCCCATTAGGAAACTGAAGTGTGATACAAGGTAATAGGCTTCTCCTTGCAATGAGGAAGGGCTAATAGCGTTCAGTTAATCTGTTGCTCAGCTGATGGGTGGCAACTTGTTAAGGCTCCAAATCTGAATTACTTTGGATCACATGATTATACCCTGGCAATCAGTTGTCAATGGACAGACATCAACATCCACCATTGAGCCCTTTCTCCCGACAATGTACTTTTCCTCAGATTGGACACTAGAGAATTTGACATAGTCTAACCATAGTCTAACTAAGGGAAGAAAAAAGCTATACAGGAGTTGTTTTATTTGGTCCTAAAGCTTAGACTATTCTTATGCCATTTCTGTGTCACTTGGCACACTAAATGGAAAGAGAAGAAGTGAAATCACCTGCCATTAGTTGCTATGAAACACAGATCTACAGYAGGAGGGTTCTCCTGGTACAGTTTTACTACAATACACTGGCAAAACTCCTTACTGTAGACTCACTTACAAGAGTAATGCTGAAATAATTTACTGTGGTTCCTTCAGTTGGCACAAGCTATGCTGATAATTATGTCAGTCACTGTGCTCCATGATTTTGATTAAAAAAAAAAAAAAAACAGAACAGCAAAATACTCCTCCCTACTGGCCGCTAAAATACATCAGTGGAGAGAAGGTATTAAACAAAGCTGGTATATTTGGCTTAAAAATGTTCTTTGAAACAAACCACATTTTATTCTATTTGACAGTTATAAAATCATTTCCTACTGCAAGTATTCTCCCCACAGATTAAATCACTCAGAAGAAGAAGCTGTATCATGCCCACAACCACTTACTCTGAAGTATCATCAGTTCCCCAGGCAGGATCAAACTGTTTCCCTCGTACAGACTTCTGGCCCTTGGGGAGCCACTGGGAAATCCCAATGTATTCTTTAACTCAGCTCAAGGCTGCTCAGGTTAGAGCTGCAATCAGTAAACTGCAGTGTAATACACTTACTACCCAAGTATACAGCTCCCAGGAATTATCCAGGCTGCCTACAGCCTCAATAAACAGTATCTTTGGGGATTTTTAGGGCCTTTTCTTTCTTTCTTTTTTTTCCTTTTTAACAGAAACTAGCTTAGGCTCACGGCAATAAACTGGTATTCCCTCACACAAAATACTGTGCATGTACATGTACAAATGCTTCACTGGGCATTACAGTACAATCACACAGACATGTACCTGTGTTTTACAAATTCTAGGCAAGTGTGAGCTTGCTGAAAATATGGCCCATAGAGTCTGACAAAACGTTTCGCTTCCATGTTGTCTGATGGCTTAAAAGATCACACGCTGTGTATCACTGCCAGTGAGCTGAGATTTGCACACCAAGTTTCACAAACATGTTTAACTGAAAATAATGAGCCCTCTCTTATAAAGGTTGACAGACTTCTAACTGGAGAGGTTGAAAGGGGTTGTTTTTTTATCCCACCACCACATAATAAAAAGGCATTGATGAGACATTCCACAGTCAAAGGCACAATAAAACTACAGCAAACCATTCTGAGACACGAACTTTCAAAATCATATGCAAAATTCATAATTCAGTATGCTAAACAAGTTAGGAAACTGATATTTGCAAATTCAACATTTGACAGACACCTGGTATGTACCTGGGACCAGAAACAATGATAAATGATCCTTTTTGATTTATTCTGTTGAGAGAGCAAGTTTTTCACAAAGTTATTTTTGCTTGAGTTCAGTTTTCTCTTGTTTGTGTAAAGTCTACCTGCTTTCTAGTACCACTGGCTAGAAGTCAAAACAGGTAACTATGGTCTATGTTTTACGGTTATCATCCAGTGTTAGACCAGCAGGGACTATTACCTCATTTTCTCTCATCTCCTGTATATCACAGATCATTAATTTTTTCCAGAACACCCTGCTAGCAAGCCTAATCATTTTAGTTGAACTAAACCATTCATGCTTTCACAAGATTAAACTGCTTAGTGTCCCTGGCAGAACAGGAGGGGTGTCCAGAATGCCAACGGGACCGGGGAGTTGAAATATGCCCTTATAATCCCTGCAGGCAAAACATGCCAGTTGTTTAGTGAGCAAAATTCTTTCATGGTTCTGCTCAGTCCAAACAAGGGGGAATTTCTTTCTAAACCCAAACCAAAAATGCGTTTCACCTTGCGCATTTAGTGAATCACTTCTCAGCCAGGCATCAAGGAAGACAGCTAAGAAAGAAAATGCCCTGGGCTCCCAAAAGTATTGTTTCTCACAGTCTGCTGTGTCTTCCATGGCTATGTTCAATCTCTGATGCTTCAGAGGAAGGCAGGGGAAAAAAAAAAACAAACAATCAAACAAAGAGAAATCCATCTGGCTAATTGCATATCAAGGAAAAAAATCCTTCTCAACCCCATCAGGTAACTCAGCAGAGAGTCCCACAGCAGAGTATTTTATTATAGCCACTGTGTTAATGCAGAGCTGCAAATGTCACAAGAATGCTAGGTTCAGTGCAGACAAGCATGATCTCCCAAGAACCCAGCAAAGAGAAAGATGAAAGAGATGTTATAATTTAATCTGCAGATTTCAGGATGCACCCAGTCCAAAATTGCATGAAAACCCAGCTAAAATACCTAATCTCATTGAACTTCTGAATTTGTTGTTGCTGTTTTGGGGCAGGGTGGTTTCTGAGATTTTTTTAAGAAACTGGAAAAAGTCCAAAGGCCTTGAAACACAAGATGTCTTCATCTTTCTAACACTAACCATAAAAGATTTGCATTTAATTTCATGAAGAATAAAATAAGTGGAACTGTTCACATGCAACATCTTAAATGCAGTCAGAAGCATGTCAAAGTGGGTCAAAATGAATCCTAGAGCTTTAAATAAAAGTAATCAAGCAGGACAACACTCTTGCTGTCAGCAAAGTACCTTAATATTAGTAAATGTTACGGCTTTTGTAAAAAGACATACATTATTTGTTGCCATTTTTTTTTACCATAAGTATTTGTCAGAACCAGTAAAGGAATCTTTTAAATAAACAATTTAAATGCATTTCTCAATTAAGAGTTGTGCTGGTAACTTAGCAGGATGCTTTTATGCAGAATTAGTCACATTAGATGCTTTTAAAGAAAAGGAAAAAAAGAGTGTATTTAAGACTGGCTTACTGTTATAGATGATTTCCCTGCTGTGTTCCCATGTTTGAGTAAGGACTTGGAGAGTTTCCTCTGAGAAACAATCTGCACAAAAATCAAAACAAATGGGAAAAAAATAGAATCTGTAGTAAATACATGGCTTATTGTGATTTCAATTTTATGTTGCCTTTCTTTGTATCAAGGTAGTGCCTTGATCCAAGATCAGAGTCCTACCACGGTAAGTCAGTAGCCAGTTTCCCCAGGAACCTGCAGACAGGATGCAGTGGCAGGACAAAGCACCCAGGCAGGGTAAGGCAGAGTGGGAGGAATAAAATTCATCAAGTTGTACAGAAAAACAGAAACTGCACCTCAGATTTTACTCAACGGTTGCCATGACAGAGATAGCAGGACAGAAGCAAGTTTTAAGTGGACTTAAAAGGCCACAAGGTGACAGCTATATACAACAAATCTACCAGAGATGCCAAAAAAAGCTTTTTTTTTTTGCAGGAAATCAAAGTTTGATTTGAATAGAAAGCATTTATTTTATTTTAAAAACCCAACAACTCTAAAATCAGAACAGAAGCAAGCAATCTGCCCCTTACTTTTAGTTCTAAATTTGTCTCTTTTCTTAGCAGGTACTGCACCTCACCTGGAACACAACACTGCAAATAAACTTGTCCATTGACATTTAGAAATGTACCTCAAATAAATGTTATCAGAGCTACAATGACAAAAGATACTGTTTCCTGTCACAATAATCATTACATTTCCATAACGGTCTTGAAACCTTTAAAACCAGACTAGTAAAAATATTAGAAAAATACAGGATAGGAAAAAACCTTAGAATACTTCATAATTAGCAAGCTACAGTTTATGTCCCAGTATCTTAGATCCCTCATGCTTGTAAAGTTTATGCTGTATTAAAATGTTTCTTATTGGAAAACTCCAAAATGCAGAGAGATGTAGCGGTAACTCTAAACACAGCTTACGAATCACAATTAATATTATTTGTAATGTCACAGCATCAGAGCAGGATCATGCTGGGCCAGGTGCTGTGCAGATACAGAACAAAAGATTGTTCCTACCCCAGGGAAAAACCCCAAACTCTGGCATGTGGCTTTTATACTACGACCAGTCCTTTCCTACATCTAACATTACTTGGACAGCTTCACTCAGATGGCTAATACATAACACTTCAAATAAAATGATGCACAAACACAGACAAAACTATGTCTTGGCAAAATAAACAGAAATATTCATTGTAAAAGAGAGGCAAACATCAAGGGAAAAGAATGGCTCCAAACACTTCCTTAGAGTTCTGGGCATTACACATATTTTAATGATAAGCCAAGTCAGTAGGTAATGGCCAGAATCAGAGCAGCCTAAGTGAGCAATGCAAAATCAAGGCCAATCACAAAAAGCTGCTATGAGATAGGAGTGAAAGCACAGCCATGATGTAAATTTTGGCCTTGCATCAGCATGGGGAAATGTTTGTCCTACCTATCATCTCACAGAAGGAATTTGACACCATAAAGTACAATGGCAAAAGTCCAAAGGTGATCCTGTTTTGCATCATCTGAGCAAGGGGCCTACAGCGGTTCACTTGAATATGGCAGTGGACTAGCAAGGTCTTTAAAGAATTTATTTTTCCCACCTTCCCCCATGCAGAGTCAACATATTTCTGTCAGACCTAACAGGTATTTTATAACCTATCCATGAGTGCTTCCCCAGTGAAGGACCACAAGCTCTGCACAATAACGTGTTCAGATCCCTGCAGGTGGGAGCTGCTACCTCCCCTGGACAGAGTTTTTCTGGCAAGCAGAATCAACTGTCCAGTGGGGCATGCAGACCCCCAAGCAGGCGATTCAGGTGCTCACCTGGTGTCCACATCTGGAAAGAACTGAGGCATGTCTTTAATTTCCACTGAAATTAAGGAAAGTTCAACAGATCATGCAAATTTGGTTCCTTCCATAGTGCTTTCGGGTAAGGCTCCCTGTTATTCCTCCCTGCGTCCATCTTTCATAGATCACAGGGCTTGATCTAGAATCCCCTTGTCCAGCTCCCCAGTCCTAAGGCAGGGTCATTCCTGACAGATGTGTCTCTAATCAGTTCTTAAAGATCTCCAAAGGCAGACAGAAGCAACCTCCTCTGGCAAATTATTATGGTATTTGTTATCCTTACTGGAGGTATATTTTCCTACCAGCTAACCTGATTCTCTTCAATTTAAGCCCGTTATTTCTGTCTAATCTACCACAACTAAGACAGACAATCTTTTTCCCATCCTCTTTTAGGCAATCATTTATCTCAAAACTAATATCATCTTTCCACACTTGTCTTTAGACTACATGACCCAACTTTGTTCTCTCTTTCCTTTTTGACCAAATTTTCCAGACCTCAAACTGCTCTCCTCAATTCTCACTGCTCTCTGCTGAGGCCTCACCTACTGGCCCATATCCTACTCTTAATATAATGCTCAAAATTGGTCATAATACTCCAGATTCTTCTTGTGCAAGAAGAGCTTCTCATGTCTTGCAAGCTGTCCTGCTAATACACTCCAGAATGGCATTTCACTTTTTATAGAATGCCATGATACTGGTGATTGAACATTCATTTTATGACTATTTCAGATTTGTCTTTGCCAGTTGCTTCCTACCCTGCATTTTTGCAGCGAGTTATTACTCAAGTGAAGAATTTGACACTCATCCCTTTTGGGCTGCCTTCCAAAAAGCAACCTGCTCCCATCACCTCACTTGCTTTTCAATATTAATTTAAGGATTTCACCACTAGTATTGTTCGGTGACCATAAGGGATGCAGATAAGAGCACAGAAGAGGTAATCAGTAGTACCAGGATTCAGAAGCCTTTTCTCCCCTAGGATCTTTGAAAGATTATTAACTTCAACCACTTAAGTCACCCATATCTCCAGTCTCTCATCAATCAAGTAAAAATTTTAGTTTAGATGGCTAAGATAAAGAGTTTAGCTGGCTGAGTCAGCTCAGCTCAAGAGTTTAGAGCCCAAGGTCAGCTCCTTCGCTGGTAAGAACTGTCGTGAAGAAAGCCAGAAGCAAGGGCTTGCCCCTCTCTCCCTTGGGAACAGCTTTAAACTGAGGYTTTACCAGTGGCCCCAACCCTACCTCCCTTCCCCAGTCTGACCCTGACACAGACCTGCCAGCTCAGCTTCCTGGCTTGTCCTGAGACCTGCCTCATCACTGTGGGCTTGCTGGGTGAGCAGTGGACTGCATCTGATCCTGACCACTGTTTCTGGCCCTGATCCTTACCCAGACCTGCCACTCTGCATCCCAACTCCTTGTTGGTGAGCTTGCTGCTCCCACTTGCCTTATTATCGCACTCTGTTCCCAGCTCACTTTCCTTTGCAGAGCAGCCAGTCCTCACTGCTCCCTGACAGTTCCCATTGCTAGATCACATTAATAAAACTAGTCCTCTAAGCCATCAGTATCATTGTGACACAGTGAGCACTCTCCAGACATAAACGTGTGTTTGTGTGCAAAGGCCTACCACTTGTTAATTAAGTGGCCAGTAAAATGAATCTTCCATCTGGTAACAATGTGCCAACATCATTGCCTCAAACGGTAGTTCGTAATTTAGGATCAGCAGACTATCATTGTGATAATTGACAAGGAATGAATTTTTTCTAGCAGTAAATTGCCCTTTTTTTTTGTGCACTGCACAAAAAGCAGCTCTCGGTAGCTATAGCAGCCACTTTTTCAGAAGTTGCCATCAGTTATATATCATATTCATCGTGTATCTGAACATCACCACAAAAAGCATCTGAGTCCTGGCTGCCAACAACCGAGTCCTAAACAACGATAACTCATCAGCCTAGAAAGCATCTGCCTACATTTAGAGTTACAAAGATGGTTCAACTTGCAAAATGGCTTTTGAACTAACTACAAGTCTGTTGTTTTCAGGAGTCTTTGGTTTGACTCCTACTTCAACAACTTGCAAGTGAAAACTTCACCTTCAGAGAAAATGGTGTTTTGTGCAAAACTGATGTGAAGAAGTACAGGAAGTAAATGTCTTTTTTCTTTCTAAAATACAGAGAGTAGAACTCAGTTCAGACGTGGTAACCACATTAAATTCCCAGAACATGTTTTTTCATGAACATTATATCAGAAGCATGATCCATGAGGGAGCAAGTAGATGTAGAAACCTCAGAGAGATACTTAAGAAGTGAGGTTAAGATGCTCTCTGCCCAGTCTGGCCACAGAGAGAGATAGACTACTGCACTGTTCTGGTCTAAGACAGCCACAAGCCCGATAATATGTATCATACTGAATACACTCGTGAGAGGTGGGAATAGGAATAGCTGTTGCTCTATTTCAGACAGACAGCRTAGGCACATGAAATGATACTTATTTATCAAATATGCAAGTCAAAGTCATCTGAACTAGATTTCTGGACCTGCAATGCTAAGGGATATTGCCCCTTTGGTAAGATGGGAGGGGGAAATTCCCTTGGAGACAATCTAAATTTGCCTTATTAAATACAAGCCAAATAGGCTAAGGACTGTCTTGGACAGGTCTGGACTGGGATCCACACGCTGCCCTTTGATCCTATCTCCAATTTAAAATATATTAAAGGTGCTTTGCCTTTTAAAAAGTGTGAACTGATAAAACATTTTGGGAAAACACACCCAGGCATTGACACTAGCTGTGTACAGTGTATTCCTCAGCAGTCACTCAGAGACAAGGACTCTGATGAAGGTTTGTTGTCTTCTGTGTCTGAGTCATGACTAATCAGCACTGTGTAAGATGAGCTCTGACGACCCGGCTTGTGCAGGAACCTCTTAAAAACACATTTCTCCATGTGCTCCTTTCTTAACCAAATACTGGGATAACTTTCAACAATATCATACAGAATTCCCAATGCTTATAAATCAAACTAATGAAAAGATTCTAATATAGCTTTTTAGACTACTTAAACATCAGTAGGAACAGATAAATCCCATATATCATCCTGAGAAGTTCTGTTTGATTTGACAGCTGGAGCTGGTCCAAGTTCTTTAGATGGTATTGACTAGGTTTTACAAGGTGTCACCCTGAGCAGGAGGCCTGACTCCACTTTTTGTCTGGGATCAAAAAAAGTTGATTTTTATTTCTTTGCTTGAATTAAACAGACATATATAATATCTAGTTCTGGACACAACATCAGTAGTCTTTTGTTAAAGGCTTTTGAAAGTTTTCCTGCAATCACTGTATCTCTTAGAAATTTGCACTCCATTTTAAACCATAAATTATAGCTAAAAGATGATCTCTGTGTTGCCAGGGACATTTGCCAGGCCCTTTTGGCAATGGCAGTTAAGGATCTATGATTCATTTCAGCTAACACAGACCTCCCATAAATAAAGACTGAAACTTCCATGTTCCACTTCATGTGGCCATGAGGCCACAGCTACTTTTCAATTCATGCACTATGACACCTGGCTTTTGTGACATATGAACCACTGGTCTCTGATTTTGACTGCACCAAAGACTGGGCAAATACCCTCCTTAGTGGCATGTAAGGGTGTACACAACTTAGTTTTCTGCTTACTGTTAAAACAATAGAGATTAGGATCATTTAAAAAAATAACTCCTTCAATTTCTCAAATTCTTTATTCAGACTGGCTTCCTCTGTCCAGTGGACCTCTTTGCAGAAGGTCCAAATTTACTTATTCAGACAGTTAGGTTAGGCACCAGTTTCCATCCACAATCCACAACTCCAAGAAATCTTTGTATCTCTTCTTTGCCGGTGGGGATAGTCAGATAAATAGCTTAAGCTTTACAATCTTCTCCCAGCACCTGCATTAATTTTTCTCCCAGATGTGTTATTCCAGTTTCACCAAATTTGCATAGTTGCTTAGCTTTATTCTAGCAGACCCAACTCTTCTCAGGTTTGTTAAGAGCATCTAGTCATTTTTTTCAGTATTTTTCCTTTGATTCAAATGTTTTCTACATAGACTGAATCTTCACATCAAATGCATTTTCTTGCCCCATGAAGCGCTTTTGGTGCCACACACAATACAAGTTGGAGTCTGGAGAAACAATCTCCCACCAGACAAAGGTGGTGTATGTAGAAGCAGGAAGTCTCTTTTTCTGACAGCTTTTCACCAGTATCCTGCAGATATATCAAGCACAGAAAAGTAGCTAGCATACTCTTTCAAAAGATCTCTCACCAACCCTTGCAAATATCTGCAAATTCTTCTTCAGACATCTAACTCCCCTCCAGGGGATGTATATCCTTGATCAGCTCCATGGCTTGATAGGGTTTTTAACTAAACAAGCATTACTTTCCCCTCCTCCCTAGGCACTACTTAAACTTGAATCTTTCCAGATTTGCAGTTGAACTACCCCTCTAGCTGCAGAACAACCACTGTAAGCTCTGAGGTTTGTCCACTCAATTGGTCTATGTTCTTGGTATCGCATTAGCTCATGGATCAGTGTTTCAATCTAAGGCTCACAAACATTCCAGTTGCTTTTGAACTGCCACCCCATGCACCTTCAACTATGGTGCTACCTACTGATCCTCTCTGAGCTAACCTGCTCATCCTTCTTTTTGCACTATGCACACTCTTCCCAAGTGGTGCATTTCACTGACATCTTTTTTCAAACATGGCACTATTTTGTTTATAACAGTGGGTGTATCTCCCTGTGGTGGTGTTTGTGAGGCCAGTTATGAGCTTGCACATTGTGCCCAAACTGTTTTTCTTTGTGATATAGTGATTTACATTTCACAGTATCACACTTCTGTTTCCCCCTCCCTCGTTAAATTTCAACCAGGATTGGGTGACTTCCTCAGCTCTGCAATTTTAATTATTTTAGCAAGGGCTAATTCTGCATCCCACAGTTGTCTTTTCCAAGTGTTTTGCCCCAGTTATTAGTTATGGTTTGGTGTCTTAAAATGGGCTCAGTTAATGCCCAAAACTGACAAGACTCAGTCTTCAGCCTTCCATCAGCCTTCCATATTTTCATTTGTTTTTAATTTAAAAATGTAATCAAACATGTTCCTTTTCAAAGGGGACTCAAACTCCTGTAGTACAGTGTCATAGTTGTCCTTCTCTAGCTGAGCTATCTATTAGTTACTAAAACATCAAGTGCTTCAAACACAGCTTATCAGAAATTTGTTTCTGTCCTACTGTCATCCTCTTTGCTGGCACCCCACTGCTTGGACAGAGAGAATGAATACCATTTAAGGCTTCTCGGGCTCTCCTCCACATTTTTGGAGAGGATCCGATATGGTGGGTCTTTTAACTGCTCTGTTCTTCCACTAGAAGTGGTAAGTTTTTTAGTTGCTGGTACCATGTTGTGCTCAGCATTGCTCAGATCCAAGAAGTGAGACAAGTACTTGCAAAATTTTAGTGTCCAAGTTCAGACTGTTCAGCACTGTACAGCAACCTACCTTTATAAAACAACAGTTGATTTGAATATTTTTTTCAGACACGCCTAAAGATACAGCTCTCTGAACCGTTTTCCACAAAAGGTGCTAAAATACACAGCTGGCTTAACCTAAAGCATCTTTTATCTAAGCTCTGTTTCTTTCTTGATAAGCAATTGCTAAATTTGGTGGGTTGAGGCASTGGTTTTAATACACACAATTAAAATGACTTGGCTGCATTTCCAAAATCATTTTCACTTCCTATATAAACCAAGAGAAGGATTCTATGCTATGTAAAACTCCGGACAATAACCACATATTTACTAGTTAGGGAATACACTCTCTTGAGGTCTTTCTTGCACGAAAATAAGCACATCACACAAAGTACCTTTTCACAGCTATACTATCTCCCACCTGACAGGCCATGATACTTTCACCATATTGATGTAGGTAGAACGGTACAACCAGAGTGGGTAGACAAATGCTTAGAGATTTAACATTTGCAAAATATACCTTAAAGTTTGTCAGTTAAAATATTAGTGTACTCTTGCTCATTTAAGTCAACTGTAAGCTTCTAAATACCCACAAATAAACTGATAGACTTTACTCATGTTTTACCTGTGTACGTAAATGATCAATGTAAGCAAGGGTAGAAGAATAAAGATAGCTCTGACTCACAGTCTAAAGACTGCCTCTCCTTCTTCACACATCTGTCTTTAGTTTGGTCTGTGATGAAGCAAGATTTACGTGATGCCCATGTGTCTGTCTTGCTGTCTGTTCCCTAGCTTCTTTTGAACCCATCGAATAATTTTCACAGACGGTAACAGAGGGTCAGAGATGCTTCAAACACACTCCATTTCAACATGAAAAGAGACCAGATAGCAGGTGGCTATCAGGGACCTTACTCTGCCCTCATGAAGGTTTGGGGATGAGTTCATCCCTTCACAGATACTGGATGTATGTCCATGATAAAGAAAGCTTCATTCCTGCTCACAGGATTTCTTGTTTTCTCTTGGTAGTACCAGTTTGACTGCTGTAATCATCGTCCCCTTACACGATACTTTCTGTAACATACTCACCACTCGTCAGGATTTCTTTTGATCCCTATAGTATTGATCAGTTCACAGTTTATTTAGAGCTGAATTACAGCTCTCCCTGTCTTTGTTAAAGATCTGTACCTGAAAATAGTCAAATCAAAACAGAACACTGAGAAAAAAGGTATCTATATCACAAGAGGCAATAAAAATATTACAGGAAATAGCTTATCGATGGTATAAAATGTCTTTGAATTTAATTAGTATGTAGTGTACGCAGCCCTTTTACAATTAGTTATAATAATAACTCAATATAATAGAAAACTAAATTTTAAATTAGTTTTCTAGACTGCTGCAGTAATTGAAACAGAAGAAAACATATGTAAAACAAAGCAGTACAAACTGTACAAGTAATTCCATTAACTTTGATCAGCAAGATTCATCTATAACTGAAAATCTTACAGCTTCAGAGATCATGTTTCAGTGTCAAAAGGCAAACCAAAGACTCCCTGGGGAAAACTTAGGTGTTGAAATGGTGAGGGAAAGTTAGGGAGAGTGCTGCATGGATGATATGCTTGTGCTCTGAGTCAGCCCTAGTAGAAAATAATATTCTTATCTAATCAAGTACATCATTCATTCCACTAATGAACAGGGCAACATCATATGGAGGAGATCAAAGGCCAAGTATTTAAAGAAGCCTAAGAAGCACACAGACATCTAATGAGACTTAGGTATCCAAATACACTGAAAATTCCAACCTTATATCTTTTGCCCCACAGAAGCAGTCAACTGTCTATTAAACAGCTATTCTCATACAGACTATTTCAATTAAAATAATTTGAGTGCAAACATGGCTCTTCTAGCCTTTCTCCAATACAAGAGCAAGGGGATTTGCAATGGCTGAAACTGCATTAATCACCAGTCAGAATTTTCAAGTACATAATCTGCTAACGATAGCGTTAAAAGTATTAACGGAGACAGTAATACTTCTTAGTGAGAAGAAAGATTTTCAATATAACTTGTACACATGTGCATTTGTGGGAGATATTAAATCCCTTAAATAATACTCGAAAAGGTTCTTGACAGGAAAAGATGTTTCTCTGCAGAGTTTTCTCTACAGGTTCCATACTTGTTGAGTAAAGGAGTTGCGAATTGTAACAGTATTTTAACTTTTCTCTAAATTAAAAGAAACCAAACAAGGCATGGAATCAGATTTACAAATGGCAGAGACCAACTGTGGTAAGTAGTGGAAGAAAAGCTACTCCCATCACTGCAGAGCTGGGCTGGTTCATAGCATTTAGGAAATAACAACTTTACTTGTTCTTGTCATTTAAAGATGCTGCAGGCACAGCTGAACAGGAATCAGGACTGTCTTGACAGCATAATTTTGTTCAGTTCTTGTCAGAAAATGATTATTCACTGAAACCATTTTTGTGAGTTCTTAGGTATCAGCCTGGGACGTCTGGGCAAAACTTCAGAGAAAAAAAAAGTTTCTGGGCCAACCTCCTAATACTTAATTCCTGTATGGTTAAGAAGTGAACTTGGGATATTAGAAAGTTTAAGCCCCTCTTGTACTAAATAATGTAATTTTAATGCATTATAAATTTAATGCAATATAAAATAGAACAATTCTAATAAGAGAGCTTTAGAGAGGCTCAGAAAACACACAGGCAGTAATACAAAAGCAGAAAAGGACTTGAATTTGCAGTTATCCCATCCTAGCTGAATATCCTGACAACTAGGCTATTGATGTTTTGACAGTGTTTGTCTCTCTAAGATATTTTTTTCATTAGGTTTTGATGGACAGAAAAAGAAAATCTATCTCCTGCCCCTTGGTACAAATGATCACAAATAGCAACAAGAATACAAAGACCGCAGTGATTAGATGGGCATTCAGTTGGAAGTGATCAGTCTGAGAGAGTGCCTGAACACTTTTCCTAGGGATGGGAAAAGGGAAAGGGAGAAGGGAAAGGGAAAAGGAAAGGGAAGAAAATTTATTGTCCTTACGGCTACAGACATTTGCAGAACCAGAAACAAGGAAGAACTGATTCTTAGCACCTAAAGCACTTGTCTGAAACCAAGATGTCATCTTTAAGCAGTGTTAAACCTGGTGTCCCAAAATATTATTTTTAACATATTATTAATATATAGCAGTTGTTCTATATTATTAATATGTATTGTATAGATCATATGTTACAATATTATATATTATATATTATTAATATACAGCAGTTAAAATATTACTACTCTCATGATTTCACTGCTAATCAAAGCATGTAAGAAAGGAAAAAGGCAGTTATCCTACAAAGATATACTCTTCACCCTCTGCTTAGCAGTGCCTATGTGAAGAACTGCAACTATTCAGACTGAATCCCAGAGCTAGAAGACTAGAGAGTAGATGCAGAGCCTACTGGGGTGTCCCAAGCCATTTACGCTGCAGTGGAAAGCACGTTGCCAAACCACTGCTCTGCCCCAACACTTCTGCTCCAAAGGGAGAGAGCTGTCATCTGCAGCAGCAATTTAAGAAGGCTGCTATTACTCCCTTCGTCCCAAAGCAGGACTAGTGATGGCTAAGCCATCCTGCATTTGTTTACCCTTGATTCACCAATTTAGGTTTTCTTTTGCAACCTGAAGGCTACTACGAGTATTTGTAAATGAAAGCCTCAATGTCAATGTTTCCATATGAGGCAGGAGCTAGGGTTCGTTATGTCTATGCTTTTCTTTGTTCCTGACATAGGTACGGGCACACCTGAGGGACAGGAAGACATAATTACTGGGAGGATGGCCAAGCTCTGGGACAAAGGTCTAGAGAAGATGTGGGATTTCCAGCCTTGGAGACACTCAAAACTCAACTGGACATGGTCCTGAGCAACCTGCTCAAACTCAACCTGTTTTGAGTGGGGGATTGGACTCGAGACCTCCAGAGGTCTGACCTAAATTATTTTATGATTTGAACTGGATGAGCATGCACAATCATATTCCTAAATATCTATGCTATCTCCTTGCTTGACACTTCAAATAAACTGCACTAAACTTTTCCTCCAATTTCAGCCTTTCATTAAGGTCAGTTGAAACATACCCACTATTCTGTCATGGTTCAGGCTCCACTTTCAGCGTCATATCACAGGGCTTTCTCATTTAATCACATCTTCCTCCAAGTTATTTCATATAGGATGAAATTATCCAGGCTCAGCCTCAATTCCAAGAATTAACAGCTCTGAGAAAAAAGTTGGTTGCATGCTCTAATTCTGACAAGAAATGTCTTCCAGGTAGGAATTTTGTGCACAGATACCTAAAATTAGGGTAAAAACTAAAAATGTAAACTTTGATACTTTAGAATTATCTTCTGTTTTTATGAATCTATTCCTAAATCAAGCAAAGGCCACAGGAAAAATCCAAAGAACTTATTTCACAAGCATCTCTGGATTAAGGATGTTTCATTCTCTGTTCTTTCTAAAAAAGGACACCATAGGAAAAAAAAAATCTGTCCTTTAATTATACTTATATTATAATATACATATATTTTATATATATTTATAATTATCTTTAAGTATGCTTCAAATGCAAAATAATCTTTATGAGATTGGAACCACAATACAGTATAGAATCCTTGCTTAGATACCATATGACTATACAACTCCCTTAGCTGCAGATGAGTGTTATTCTTAGATATGAATTTTATGCACTTACTTAAAAATACACCTTAAAATGAAAAAATAATAAAATATTTAACAATGAATAATCTTTTAAAATAATTACACAAACCTACCGTTTAGCACTGTCACTTTACTTAGAAAGTAATACATAATGGGAAACATAATTAGTTGTAGTATGGTACATCCTGTTGATGTAAAGTTGTTCAAGAAACTCCATTTTGTATTATCTTCTGTGTTGTATCCTATAAAGGCAAACCATATTTTAAGAAGATGCTACCAGCTGAGAAAAATTTGGTTGATCTTTCAACTTAGTATCTTCTATAATATTTCAGTGTTTTCTTGATCTGACTATCATTTTAATGGGCAACTAACTTTTGTACAGAATACATTTGTTAATATTCTGCAATTCAGCATGTTCCTGGGATACACTGAAGACGCTGGGAAACTGGAAGGTAACTGGAGCTTCTCAGAGTGGAAGCTTGCACTCAGTTCTATTGAACAATGCCAGAAGCACAAACAAAGGAGCAGACTCTCTAAGTGCTTAAAAACAAACCAACCAACCTCTCCCAACTCCTTCAAGAGACATCTGCTATTTTTTTATTTGAAAGGGCAACTCTTGAGCGTAACTACTTTAAGGAAATGCCTCTATTTAGCACATTGACTTTTTCCTAACTACACACAGCAGGTATATATCCATGACCATTTGTTCTACTTGTGTATAAATAGTGCAGCATATGAAATGCCTGCTGACGTATCTGCTCTTCGCATCCAGGTATAACTGACGACTGCATGACAGAATGTTGCTAACTGCAGTATTTACCAGTAAAGACAGACACAGAATTGGCTTGACTCTGCAAAAGCAGTAGACATAAAGCTCTTGCTGAAAATCCAGTAGCGTGTCCCTAGACAGTGGATGTTCAGGACCTAACAGCGTACCAGTCACTGCCCTTATCACTCTCTTGGGACACATTTATTTCAGCATTTGGGAGAAGGCTGTTAAAGATGGCACCTCCTGAATGGACACAGTTCTCCATCTTTCCCATCCAAGACCCCAAATTTCTGATACAACTGTATCTATTGGATAGGCTGCATGTAAGATTTAGAGAGATCAATGTTCCTGAAGAAAGAGAAACCCTCTTCTCTCCAACAGCTTACTGCACAACCGTGCTACTGCATTTCCCAATACTTGTTATTCCTACCAATCTTGTTTTAGGCAGGAGTATTACATGATTCAGGTAAAACTGCAGGGTTACTACACATCTAACTGATGATCTAACAGGTTCAGGTAGTAGCGAATTCCTTAGTGATCAACTATTATCTGAAACAGAGCAATGGAAGTTGGCACATTTATGGGGGGACATCCAAAGCCTGCTTGCATGTCTCAGTTGAGACCTACTTGCAATGTACAAGTGAATTGATAGACAGACAGGCACATACTCACAAAATCACAATGTTTTTTTCAGCCATGAAATTGATGTAGAGCAACAAACTCATGTCAAAATTAGCTCAAGAAAAGCCATGGTTCTGTTATCATCATAAAAAATGCAGTAATTACATAGAACTTCTAAGTATGGGTGTAAGCTCTGTATGTACAGCCTGTGTTACAAGATTTTGAGTCCTGGACTCCTCAAAACTGGCTTTTCTTGGATGACAATTCCAATGCTAACATTTTGTTCTTTAAACGAGTTGAGGAATTTTTCAAAGTTAAAAAACTAGAAAACTGGGAGAAAAACCACCACCACCAGAAAATGTCTTAATGTTATCAGAGACCGCAAGGCTACAGTTGTGCTATCAGACTTCACACTGTTATTCTTTTCTTAGTTACCGTCAAAATTACAGTGCAACCAACCCAGCTGTGTACCATTTATAGAGATCAAATCATTACAAAGACATGGTTTTGCTACAGGCAGCAGCAATGACATTTTCCTTCATTTTTAAGCCAATTCAGAGAGAAAAACACTGTAATAATTTTTTTCTGTGTTTCTCACTCTTCTTGGTGTTATAGGAATAGCTTATTTTCATTGACTGAGGCCACAGAACATCCACAAGAAGTCTGTCAGAAAGAACAGACTTCACTATGCATTCTGAAGATCCTAAATACCAATACCTTCATCTTGAGCTTTTGGGTCAGGAAATGCATGTATTTCTTATTAATTCTCTCAGTGAGAGGAGTTTTCCTCTTTCAGCATGTTTGGCCCTAGAGTTTTGACTTTTCTGAATAACAGAAAGGAGAGAAAAAAAAGGGATCTGTGTGGGGTGAGGGAGGAACAACAAAAGGTGAGAAACAGGAAGCAAATCTTTGCAGCAGCTTCCATGCCAAGCAATCATGCTCAGGTTACAAGTTTACGTGGAAGTACTGCAAAGGATAACCTAAATGAGAGCACTGCCTGCTCTTGCTGTCACGCAAGCTACCCCAGACCACAGAGCGGACTGCCAATTTATATTCAGCTCAGTGAAAGTGAGATCATCCTCAGTATTGCTATTATGGCCAGAGCTGAGATCTGTGTTATGAGATGTTGCATAACACGAAGTCTGCCAGTTAGAAATAAACTCTGTGATACTTGGGACACTGTAGCATGCTATCAGTCAGCAATATAGAAATTTGCTGCAGTCCTGGTTCTGCCAACTGCTAGATATTGATCCTTTCGGTAGGACTGATCATCCTTAAATTTAGTTATCTAAAAAGTTCAGTATCTACTCTAAGCCAGCTGTCTAGACTATCTTGATAACTGATGGGGAGAGACAGATATCTCCTGAAGGCGATTTATCCTAATCTATGATGGGTGTCTCAGGTGGAATGAATCACCTACTGGAACTGCCTGTTTTTCTCTACTGACTAAAGATGGAAATTAGAAGAGTAAGAGTTAGGTTTAGACCACTAACATTAGGATGACAGAGAGTCAGGGAAATGAATCCAACCCTATCTCTCTATTTGCCACATCACTACGCACTACCCTATGGGAATAAAATATATTTGTAAGCATTCCTTGGAATGGGAACTTGCTTTAAATCCCATATAATGTTAGGGACAATAACTTTCTCCTCAACTCTTTCTCTGTTACTCAACACTGGTGTAATGAACCTGTACTCTTACTGTACATGACCAATTGTTGATGCTCAGCTCCCTAAAGCACTGGCTGACTTGAAGCTATACTGCAGGAGTAAGTCAAACCAGCAGAAGTTTTAATTATTCAGCTCAAAGCACTGATTAAGAATTTTGTCATGAATGACAAATTTCACCCACTGGTCTTTTAACAAAGCAATGTATTTCACATATGAACAAAAGAAGAAGCACTGGGGAAAAATATGGCAAAAACCTACTTGTCCAAGAGTGCATTCCATACCACCAAGAAAATCTGCTTCCTTCAGTCCATTGTGATTGCTGCTAATGTCATGGACCTCAAACCGCAACCGCTGCACCTCTTCAAAATAGAAGTCCACAGTGAACAGCTTGGAGAAGACAGGATTTATGCAGGTTCGAATCACTTCTGTCCTGTCAACCTGCCAAAAGGAAGAGAGGTCACATAAGTGGTTTCTTTTTCTACCAGTGATGGACTACAATGAGTTTCTCAAATACAGTTTGCTTACTTATCAGAAGTGACAGCTGTGACTATGGCCATGGATACTATCATTTGTATGGGTAGCCACAGGTCCTATTTCTGTGCAAGGCTGGGCATATGCGCAAGATAGGGCCAACTTCCCTTGTCTCTCCTTTCTAGCAAGTCTTATGCAGAAACTGATAGCAACATCAGCAACTGTCCCCAGTCTCCTTTGCAGGGTGAGTGATGACTGCTCCCTCTTGAGTACATTAGTCTGTAGGGTGGCAGAATCAGGAGCTGTGCACAGGCAAAACTGTCTTGTGCTGAGGGCACACCGCTAACCAATGCCTGAAAGACAATTCTAGGGACCTCACAATGGCAGTTTTTAGTGGCACAATGTGTGAATGCATAAACAAATGCAAAGAGAGCATGTGATCAACAGAGAAAGGCTGAGAGAGATCAAGTCACAACTGGCTCCATTGGAGTAAAGAATTCATTAAAATACTGGACTTACTGGAGTTCTGAAAACAGTGGCACACTGTGAAAGATAAATTTATGTTCAAAAACACCTACAATACAATTCAGCTATGATCACTGGAGCTACATTATGGATGAATTTGGCCAGTAGGAATTTAAAAAGAGAAAAATCTTATATATGCCATAAGGATCCAAATAAGTTTTAACTAAATTCCTACGAGACTTCATTACATCATCAAGCTGGTCTTATTTTCCTGTTATAGCCATTTAAAATTTAATGAGAAGTCTGGGCAAAAAGTCTAGTATGATCAAGTTATCATGCCTCAGCAAGATATCTCCCTTCAGCTTAACCACAGTAACTGAGCCAGGACATGATTTTAGAGCAACTAAGACAACTTTAGCTAACATACTCCAGTTTGGCTTGGGTATGACTTGCTGCACACACAGTCCATTATTGTGGTGGACCAGCGGGTGGCCTTTTCTACCCAGCAGTAATTTAATCATTTTGGAGCACTTATTCACCTCTTAGAAGTCATTAATTTCATCTAACAAAGGCAACAGCAACAATCACAAAGACCCCTTCAGCTCTTTCTCTATCATCATGTAATTTTAACTCTTGCGCCTAAATACATGAAAAACTCCCTATCCACAGCAATATCAAACCTCTCTTAAATTTAGTCAAGAGGTTAAAGAAGACAAAGAGATCACAGTTCCTCCTAATAAAACATATGCTCTGGATTTTGGAAATATGCTAATAATACAGGCGGGGTGGTATGGGGTAACTTACTTTGTGATTACCTAGACTAATAAACTGGTAAATAACTACAGAATTTCCATTTCCAGCTGTACCAGTCCAGCACAATATAACAGCAGCAGAGCGATACAGTTTTAGTAAACTCAAAGGAAAAGCAACACCTCCAGTAATTACTCATTTTGGACAACTTGCATTATTAAGGAGTTGGGAACCAGATCCAAGGCAAACAACATGTTTTACAAATATATCAATTCTTCCACCTCACCAAGTTACATTACAAGAATGTGATGGATTATATGCTGCATATTCCTACCTCCAAGCCTTACAATTGCTAAGGAGACACCATAAAATCTAAACTGCTATTTCTTCAAAAAAGTGCTCAGAAGAGTGCTTTCTAGTTTACTTAAAATGTAGTAGCTGGGTTTCCTATTTTGGAAATAGGCTTTTGCTACTTTTCAATGTGATGCATTATTGGTGACACTGTAAGCAATGAAGTAATTTCCTTTTTTCCTCTCCCTTTGTCCTTGAGTAGAAAAAGCTAATAATTCTGTATGATTAAAGGAGCTGATCCTAAAATGAAGTAGGACTTGGGCATGTCACTCACTGAGCAGGAGGTGGCTGTTATGCCATGGAATGGACAAATTAAATTGCTCCAAGGAAGAGTGATGAGATCCTTTGTCTGATTCCTGATCAGGAACATCTGTTGTGAGCAAAAAATGACAGCCATTTGCTTCACCTCCCCAAGTTTATAGCACATTAGCCTTGTTGGTAGTTATCAGCAAGGACACAAAGAATCGAGTAAATCAAAAGCAGGAAAAAAAAAGAGCAGTTCCTGGTAGCACAGATTTATTGTAGTACTCATGAAAGGTGTCAGATTGACAGCTTTAACAGCTGAAATGCTTCAGTTAATCATCAAACAGATGCTACCAGTCATCGAACAGATGCAAACCAGTGCTAGCACTGCTGTCTCCGCACACAGTTTTGTCAGTGTGCTCTGACTATGCCAAGACAACAACATCATGAGAAGGAAAGAAGCCTTATTTATTTAATTCAGCTCTTAATCTTTTTGCTTAGACTGCCCAAAAATGATGGTTCTGGTAACAGTGATGCAAAGCATAATAAGAATAATAGAAGTGAGAAAGGATACCAGCTGCCTTCATTCAGGTGCGCAGTCTATGTCAACAATTTTTTGCTGTCAAAGTGGCCTGAATTCACCATTGCTGATACAACATGAAATACTCCTTCCTTAAGATGACCAGTCAGTTCAATGGCATGTTTATAACTACTATTCCAAACAGAGCAATTTGCAACAAGTCACTGACATCTCTTCTGAGCAGAAAGTGATTCTCTCCACTTGCAGAAGAGAGGTCACTTTAGGAAACAGTGCATCAACAGATTCAATAAGCAAAACATTTAAATGATCTGTTTTAAACTTTTCTTTACAGTCATACTTTAATTTAGTTCAATCTCCTAAACTCATTCCTTGTAAGTGAATAAACTGTTAATTTAACGGCAATCAAGTAATTTTAATTGCTTTATTGGTGTGGCAGATCTCCTCAGGCACTAACTAAAGTTTCTCTGTCATTCCTTCTCCTCATCTCCAATATCCTGCTGCTGGAATGTGGGGAAATGTTTCTCTTCACTCCAGTGTGAAATGTGGCAAGATTTAGACTTGTGCTCAACATGGATAAAATGCATGACTGTTCAAGGGAGTCAAGTGCATGAAAATGGAGGCACAGGTCTGCACACAGTGACATTAAGAATTTTAGTCTCACATAGCAACAGGACACTGTTTGCTTTTTCCAGCCTGTGATTGACTGACATTCTTCTCTTGACAGACACTGTACTGAAATAAAGCCATTACATTGAATTTCCCCAGTCTTCACACATTATTGAGATGATACATCATGCCAGTATGTCAGAGCACTGGAGTGCATGAGAAAAATCTATACAGAAAGAAGCAATGCCAACAACCCCATAAACAGTATAAAATTCTGCATGCTTCTCTCAGCAGTCAGCTGCGTACGATAGCATTCATCCCATTAGTCTAACTTGTCTCCAATCTGCTTTGTCAGCATATCTCACAGTTACCCTACCTTTGGCTAGAAAGTCTAATAGGGTCCTCAGCATGGGAAGCCTGGCTTTATTTCCTCATTTTGCTGTGCAACAGGACTGTGCGCTGATAAACAGCTGATGTGTTTCATGCCAGAGAAGTAGTGGTGAACAGACAATTCAATAAATTCACTAACTCTCAGGGAACGCTTTGGGAGAAAAAGTGCTATATAAAAACAAGACATAATCTCCACTTGAATTTTACCACTTATTAGAAGCTGTTCCTTCTTGAGTATTTCTGCTCTAATGTTTAATTCTAGAACCTTAAAGTTCTCTTAAGAAGCGCGGGATGAGTGTAAAGCCTTGACAGAAACTGGTGGGAATACTACTAGATGCAGTTTCTTGCTGACATCAAAGAGGTCACGATGCTGCAGACATCAGAAAAAGGCTGACTTGTTTTTGACCACAACAAGTCATCTCTACCTGCAAAACCTGCTGCATTCAAAGTAAAATCTGGTAACATGCTCCATGCTAACATGGAACACAGGCCCAACCTTATGCCCTATGTCCTTAATTCCATGGCCACCCAAAATCAGTGACACTACTTCCACTAACATGGATGATGAAGGCTCAGACCCTTAAAGAAAATACACTCCTGCTTTGCCCAGCCTCCTCAACTGAAAATTCAGAAGGTAAGAACTCAGCTTGAATGTGCTCCAAAACATGATGAAAAATACCAGCGATCACAATAAACCTCCATTTCTTTTGCTGAAGAGAGCTTTTAAGTCCAACAGCAGCATGCTATAAACAAGTGACACTTTTACTTTTGGTCTTGTTACAAAAAAAACTAGTAAACCTTCACTGACAGAGATGTAATTCAGCAGTTAAAAGTATGGGCTGAGGATCTCCTCTCTATTCCCTGCTTTCAGCTGAAAAGTGAACCAGAGGAAAAAGAATCAGCCTGAGGGGAGATTTTTTTCTTTTCTTATCAAAATTAGTAGAAGTAGAAGCTATTACATATTCAAGGGATGAACAAGAATTAGGTAGAAGCTCACTCTGTTACCTGGTGTCTAAAGCTTTAAAGTGATTATAAACACTGCTTTCTGCGCATGCCCCTGGGAACCAGGGAAACAGAATTATCTACAGGATCTGAAGCTCTTCACCTCAAGACCACGCTTCAGCATTTAACACAGATCAGCTCTGTGGAAAGCTCAGTGTCCTAGATGGATAACTGGTACCTATTTGTTGTCCATCGTATTTCTGGCAAACATATAAACATGTAGCATGAAACCACTAAATTTTCAATGACTGTTACTCAACATCTTTGAAGCTAAGAGCAACCAGGAGTAGCCAGGAGTCAAACAGCTGTGGAGAATTCACCATCTTCTCACCAACAGAAGATTCCTTCTGATGATATTTTAATTGCATTCATAAAACAGTATGGGAATGCAATAGTTAATAATGATAAACCTGCCTCATGAACGAAGAAAAAGCTCTGGACTGCAGAATTGTGGGCTGAGAACTTGCACAGGCACTGCATTTCCTTAAGTGATTTTAAAATATCAGTTGAAGAGCCATAAACATGTAAATTCCATTAAAAAGAGGATGTAGGCATTCATCCCAAAGCATACTCCCTGTGACTGTTATGTTTTTAGCAAGTTTTTAGACCATCAAAAAAAMCCTTGTTCCCTATACATTTTATAGGCCAACAGGGGAAAATGAAGCAGCTATATTTTCAGTAAAAGCCATTACAAAATGCTGATTAAATCTAGAAAAATCACATTTGTCAGCTGAGATGGCAAAATGTACAGAGGTGAAGGGGTAGCATTATTTTTAGGCCATCTGAATTTTAACAAGAATGAAAATTTCCATGATACAGTACCTTACATGAAAATTTGTTACCAAGCAGAAAGCAATTTACACTTTGCTTGGTGGCTCCCAAGAAAGTTATTAATTTTGTTATTATTATTAACAGTGCTTTTATGCCATCACATCTCTGTTCCACAAATGAAAAGTTACTGCAAAAGTCACTATAATTTATAGCCCTGGTTTTCAGTTTAATTGACGTTTGAAAACAATGAAGAGAAACCAATAGGTCTTTCACTCTTTCTTAGGCTACAGAGCTCAACACTCCATACGCAAGCTTGACAACATTGGCAAAATCCTTTAGTTGCAGTTTGGCTGGAAGAGAAGCATTTAATATGAATGGTCTGGAAATTATCTGCAAATAGTTTCTTCTATTTATATGATATAAGTACTAGATAGCTTGCAAAGCTTCAAGTCATGATCAGGAAGACCTGTTATCAAGCACTGGAAAAAATCATACATAGAAAAAGTCCAGGCCTCAAGGGTCTCCCAGTCATCCCACTGAGATAATCTTTAATATATAGTATGGACAAATTCTTTGAGAAGTTCCAGGATGGAATTTGCCTTACATGCTTATACCTTTGAAAAGAACATAGAAATATTATTGTTGATAAGTATTTCCATACAGTTTATCTCAGTCACTCAGAAATGCAGTAAGATACAGTAACAATAGGCACCATACTGGAAGGCACTCAGTGTTTGCACTTGAGGATCTATATCTGATCCTTGGCAGACRACAAGACTACAGAATTCAGAGTCTCCTCTGAGCAACCCCAAGCTCCCAGGGCTAGAAAACCCGAAAAAATGTGGGACAAACAGTCCTAACCCCTCCTGGGGCAGGCAAAGCTTGTTAACATTATTCAGGAGATGAACAAGGCAATAGCTTCATCTGGGATGGGAAAGAGTGATGCTCAATCCCCAGTATGAAGAAAGCAGGAGCTAAACTGGTTGGGAGCCCTTGTGCAAAGGGAACTCCCAGTTTCCTGCAACAAAAGAGGATCTCTGGGGAAGCGACAGCAGCCACGTTCAGCTTCAGGAGCATTTGGGGCAGTTAGCACTGACCTCCTTGGAGGCTGCACCAAGACCCTGCAGAGCACAAAGGGAACCCTCCCACTCACCCTGTCCTGCAGGAAACTTCACATACAGGAGAAAAAAAGTGAGGGCTCACCTAATGCATTAATGAGCATTCACACCTGCCCTGAATGCACTGGACACCTTCTTTTAGTTTGCTCTCCTCTGGAAAGAAATGCTTTCATTTTATTCAAATAGTGTCTCACGTCACAAAACCCAAGTTTGTTTGGGCTGGAATGATGATCTTTATTCACTGTATGGGCTGGAATAAAAGCAAACTGATTAAAATTGTTACTGTGTTGGGAGACTCTCACATAATCCCACTGGATCTCTGATCACTTTCTTGATAATACACTGGTGAGACTTTGTCTGCATTCATCGGTGCTGGGAGTCCTATTTTGCCATAATTCTTGAATAGTTTTAGGAGGATTACATTGCTGCAATATGGGTAGAGCCTCATCCACTACTTTCTACCAAAAATATTTTAAAAAACAACCCCCCCAAATAAATAAATAAATAAATAAATAAATAACAAATAGCAAAAGAAAAACCACACATGCCTTGTAAAATGAAAGGATTAAAAGATTAATTTGGCCTAGGGTTGAAGTGCAAAGCATCTAACATATACACTTAGAAACTACACAAGACACGTGGTTTAACACAGGTGAAGAGTCACATTTCTCGTGTACCAACAAGTACAGAGATGGTTAGGAATTTTTCAACGAAAGCGTTTTTCACTGGGACATGAACTTAGGTTAAACAAGAAACGTGGACCGTTTGCTAGCCACAAAGTTTTGATAAAACTTCTGCTCGGAAAGGTTTGAAAGCAACCCAGCTGTCCATGTGGGACATCAGAGATTCAGAGCAAGGTCTCTGCTCTGTCTGATTCAGACCAGGAACTCCAGCTTTGGTCCTTCACATCACAGGTCTTAGCCACCAGCTATTCTGTGTGGTTTCTCTCATTGTTCTGCTTTCTACAAATTATAAAACATTCACTGTCCCAGAGAAACAGACTGCAACTATGCCCACCCACATCACTTAACCTTTCCTGAACTGTAAAAAGTGCCTTAAAATGACAAATACCGTCTTCAGTTTGCTTAAAATATGAATGCAATGCTACGGCTCCAGGCGTCGGGGAACGCCGGCCAACACTGAACACCAGCGCTTTTCACTCCACACAGCACGTAGGGCCAGGACGGGTCACCAGGACACAGCAATGTCTCTGCGTCATGCTGGGCTCACATGCAAGTGAGCCCCAGCAGCCAAACATATGCAAACAAATCACTTTGCTAACCCTCCACCCATCTCGGCCTCTTCAACTAGCCAACATCTCAGCTTGGCTGCCAGCATTGCCCCAACTCTTCCCAGCCTGTCTGCTCTTCTGGAGGAGGCCCCAAGGGCAGCAAGGGCTCAAGCTGCTGCACCGACACCAGCTTCCCGAGGCAGCTCCTTGCCTGGAAAAGAAGAAACCCCCGACCGTGACATCTGCAAATGCTTTCACTTACTACCCAGCCAGTCCAGGCTGAGGGAGGGGAAGTAAGACATGTATTGCTCTCTTAATCCGCCTTCTGTGAACTAAGATTTGGAATAAAAATGGACTAGCAAAGAACACCAGCCCTGTTCTTATAACTGAGGACAAACATAAACACTGCAGCTTCTCTGAGCCTAACTGCAGAATTTTCCCTTTATGTAAAAACTGTAAAATATCAGGCTCTTTCCATCTATCCACCTTGGGTCATAAAGGACTAAATTTCTTGCACCAGCTACTACACTGTGCATAGTGCAGCCAATTTGCAAGAGATGGTCACAGAACACTTCAGCGAACCTGAAAAGCACAATGTCTCTTTAGAGTATATTATCAACTCCGTGTAAATTCAGGTCTTCCCAATGAACGATGATTAAGTGGACTGAAGAGTGTCCATGAAGGACCATGACACATTAGTGAGACAGCAATAACTGCCTCCTCTAGAAGATTTCTTACCTTTAACACATGAACACTTGTAATTCTGAATTTTTGTGTGTAATATTTTGAGCCCTGCTAGAGATCAGAAGGACAAGCCTGAAGAGAGAATGTTGCTTCAGGTAGTCGTAAAAGACTTGGGCAACTTCTTCATGAGGAACTGACCTTCCTGCAAAACGGCACAAGGATTTTGTCTCTCCTAAGAGCCATGGCAGCACCTGGCACCTCCGTGGGGGCGCTCAATCGCACGCCCAGAGATTGCTGGTGCTTCAGCCCCCTGTTATCACTGCCCCGGGGGAGGGCTCCCTCCTTGGCAGAGAGGACTGTGCAAGTCCTTTCATCCATACTGCTGCTTAATCCATGAAGCTGTCCTCACAATTAGTTACGAACTCTCAGTTATAGGTGACCTGACACAACACCTTCACAGGCACCTGAAAATTTAGGCTTATGTTTTCAAACAACTAGCTGCTTTAGAACATTGACTTTTACAGTAATAATGATTATTTTACCTAACTTGAGGTACAGGAAGCAATTACACTTCAGTGTAGAATCAGTCTGTGAGATGGAGCGGGCACTCCCCAAAGGGAACTATGGCTTAGCATAAATGTTATGCCAGATCTTTGATGCCCTTTCTTACCTGAGGTGGGCAGATGGCTCCGGCTTCATATAGGAGCCTCTGTGCTGACAGCATGCTGCGATTACAGTGTCAGTGACGGGAGACTTTCCAAAGGTACCTGAGGATTCCCTTTCTACCTCTAAAATCTGCTTCCTCCCCTTTCAGAAGTGTTTGTTTCTTCTGCTCACATCTTCTGTTTGATGTGAACTGCCACTGTCCCTCTGATGTTACTGGCAGCTGCCAGGTATGGCAATTACAACAGCTCAAGAGCCAGCTTTCTGCATTAATACCTGTGTTAAATGGATGAACATGAGTTAAAGTTTAAAAAAGGACTGAGGAGCCCCAGGAGACTTGAGCTAGCCTGCTCAAGTTTTCATCTACAGAAACCGCTTCTTTTTTTCTTCTTCAAGTTTGCTTGTGCCTGTGCACAGTTTTGATACAAATGGACAAAAGTAGATCTTTCTGTCACCTGAACAAAGGCGCCTCTGAAGTCTACAAAGTTACAACAGGAGCAAAAATTACACTTGAGAGAACTTCTGTAACATAGGAACATTGGCACCTCCAAGCCCTGGGCTCCTAACCTCAGTGCCTCCTGTCTTCTGCAGACACAGGCTCTTCCAGCATGGATGCTCAGCAATCCCAATGCTACCTTGGAGTGCAAGGCCAGCAGCTGCAAGAGACAATATTTTGGAGGCCACTCTTTCCAGTGGGACCATGGCCATGGACTGAGTTGTGTTTTGGAGCAAG
>NW_020451170.1:0-233 GCF_003343035.1 Apteryx rowi
TGAAGGAGCACACAGGCAGAATCCACCAGAACCATGGGTTTTTAGACGAATGGCTAACTAACCTGTTTGGCAATCTACCACAGTGGCTAAYAGGACTGCTCRCTGAAGGCTTGYRCATTTTGCTAATCCTCATAATTATAGGCTTATGCTTGTGTGTAGTACTGAGCTGCGTTAAGAAAGCCTTGCTGAAAGTAGCGGGCCAAGTCTGGATTGCTCGAAAACAAGAAGGAGAA